>NC_092095.1:5410530-5438030 GCF_045679555.1 Salvelinus alpinus
GATAGCTACCGTCAGGGAAAATGCACTTCCTATGAATGACATCTGGTTGTCTCACCTAGCTACCTTTAAAATGGACGCTAAGTCGCTCTGTAGTGTCTGCTAAATTAATAAAAATGTAATCTAACGAGCGGAAAGATAATGATTTATGGTTGTCTGAATAGATCTACTTCAAAAAAGGGATGGCGCACTACAGCCTAACTGCTGTAGATGTAACAGGTGCATGACGTATGGTTCAGCTGGCTGTCAGTCTCATTCAGCCGTCTATCCAACACCCAGACATAAACCCATAACTCCTAAAACCACGAGGCTTTCTGCCAACAACCTCTAAAACCTAGATCACACTGCAGACCTTGATGCACTAAATCAGTTTGCTTTTCCAAAATCCGTTTTGGAATACTGACTGTCCAAACAAGACAAAAAAAAAGTGACCAAATCGGACGTGTTGTCATAGTAACACCAGGTGTGGTGCTGACAAGGCTACGCTAGTTGTCATAGTAACGCCAGATGTGTGCACAGTGCTGTAGGCTGATTGGAGCACCACCACCTATCATTCAGAAAGTATGTAACTAAGGTGACAAAGTCCACCATGGACATTTCAATGTCATAGTGGAAGAACACAAAGCCTCAAAGGATAAAATGATCCAATTTTCAAAATTGGTCCTTTTTGGCTAGCCACGTCAGTTAGCTGGCTAGCCACGTCAGTTAGCTGGTTAGCTAGGCAGCTGTTTAGCACATGCAATAATTTGTAAACAATTAACAAGTCAATTAGCTACCACATGTTCTTCTCAAACTGTCAGAGTAGCTAGCAAGCAAGAAGATATGGCAAATAAAGTCTAAAAACCACTTGAGGGCAAATAAAATCAGATTTGACCGTTCAGACAAGTCGCATGGCCAGGAATCACCTACGAAGGTGGTTTAAAGTGTGGCTTGAAACATCAGATTCCATGTGCTTTTTGGCTGTTCAGACTGCAGGAAAAACAGATTAGAGATCGGTTTGAAACTGCCAACAATGTGAACAAGTCTCTCGTCAGCAGACTGCTCCGTCCTGACAGGATAAAACAGGATGTTCACAATCACAAAACTGCCCCCAATGTCTACATAGAGGACATTCGGAAAGTATTCAGACCCCTCGACTTTTTCCACTTTGTTACATTACAGCCTAATTCTAAAATGTATTAAATTGTATTTGTCTCAATCTAGACACAGTACCCCATAATGACAAACCAAAAACATGTTTAGAAATTTTTGCAAAAGTATAAATAAAAAAACAAATGTCACAATTACATAAGTAGTCATACCCATTACTCCGTACTTTCTGTTGAAACACCTTTGGCAGCAATCGAGCCTCGAGTCTTCTTGGGCATGACGCTACAAGCTTGGCACACCTGTATTTGGGGAGTTTCTCCCGTTCTTCTCGGCAGATTCTCTCAAGCTCTATCAGGTTGGCTGGGGAGCGTCGCTGCACAGCTATTTTCAGGTCTCTCCAGAGGCGTTGGCTCGGGATCATGTCCGGGCCACTCAAGGACATTCAGACACTTGTCCCGAAGCCACTCCTGCGTTGTCTTGGCTGTGTGCTTAGGGTCTTTGTCCTGTTGGAAGGTGAACCTTCGCCCCAGTCTGAGGTCCTGAGTGCTCTGGATCGCTGCACTTTGCTTAGTTCATCTTTCCCTCAATCCTGACTAGTCTCCCAGTCCCTGCCGCTGAAAAACATCCCCACAGCATGCTGCCACCAACATCGCCATGCTTCACCGTAGGGATGATACCAGGTTTCCTCCAGACGACACACTTGGCATTCAGGACAAAGAGTTGAAGCTTGGTTTCATCAGACCAGAGAATCTTGTTTCTCATGGTCAGAATCCTTCTTGCCAAACTCCAAGCAGGCTGTCATGTACCTTTCACTGAGGAGTGTCTTCCGCCTGGCTATTACCATGAAGGCCCTATTGGTGGAGTGCTGCAGAGATGGTTGTCCTTCTGGAAGATTCTCCCATCTCCACAGAGGAACTCTAGAGTTCTGTCAGACTGACCATCGGGTTCTTGGTCGCCTCCCTGACCAAGGCCCTTCTCCCCCCGACTGCTAAGTTTGGCCGGGCGGCGAGCTCTAGGAAGAGTCTTGGTGGTTCCAAACGTCTTCCATTTAAGAAAGACGGAGGCCACTGTTCTTGCAGACCTTTAATGTTGCAAAAAGTTTATGGTACCCTTCCCCAGATCTGTGCCTCGACACAATCTTGTCTCGTACCTCTATGGACAATTCCTTCAACCTCATGGCTTGATTTTTGCTCCAACTTGCACACTGTCAACTGTGGGACCTTATATAGACAGATGTGTGCCTTTCCAAATCATGTCCAATCAATTGAATTTACCACAGGTGGACTCCAATCAAGTTGTAGAAACATCTCAAGGATGATCAATGGAAACAGGATGCGCTCAATATCAATTCTCATAGCAAAGGGTCTAAAAATAGCAAAAATTTCTAAATAGCTGTTGTCGCTTTGTCATTACAGGATAGTGTTGAGATTAAAGATACATTTTAAAAAAATGTAATACATTTTGGAATAAGGCTGTAACGTAACAAAATGTGGATAAAGTCAAGGGGTCTAAATACTTTCCGAATGCACTGTACTGAATAGACAGACTAAAAAGTGCCCTGTGTGTACACGTACTGACTGCTGTCTGGATATTGATGGGGTTGTCTTTCAGTAAACACAGCACTCTGCACTCTCCAAACAGCACAGCCTTGCATTTGTTTACGTCCCAAAACAGTAGCTCTTGTAGATCTGTCCATTTCATTTAAAGACACCATCAGCTACTTTGCGTAGATCTCCCTCCAAGACCTGGCCGGTGACCACTATACATTACTGGCTATCGACTAGCCGTAAGTACCAGAGACTGTACCTTTAAGAGACGGCCATGGCCATGCGGAAGGCAAGGAGGCGGCAGGAGGAAGGATGACTAGAGTCCGGTGGGATTTAAACCCCACCGACAGATTAGCACGAGTCACAGCCTGAAACCTCAACTGTAACTACTATCCCAGCAGGAAATGCATCCAGACACTAAGCATGCGATCTCGTTGGGTTCGGCTAGGCGCCAGCTGAAGCATGCGGCTGCGTTGCACCATCCAGAGATATAAATAGGAAAAGGAGTTGTCACTATAGGATTAAGTCACTATGCATTAGCTGTACATGCAGTCACCATCCAGAGATGGTATTTCTAGGTCTGGGCAATGTGGCTGGTCATACCAGCATGTAGCGTGGAAAAGATCACATACAGAACATGGAGTACAGCCTCCAGAGAGACCCCTGCATTCGTCTGGTAACTCCCTGTCATGGGGGGGGGGGGGGGGATCTGGTAGCTAGATGGTCCTGGAAGGTGTCGAAGCAGTTCTCTCTAGGCTTCTATAGTAGTATTACCCATATGGACTGAACAAAAACATAAAAATTAACGATTTTACTGAGTTACAGTTCATAAGGAAATCCGTCAATTGAACTAAATGAATTAGGCCCTAATCTATGGATGTCACATGACTGGGCAGTGGGCAGCCATGGGTGGGTCAATCAGAATGAGTTTTTCCACACAAAAGGGCTTTATGACAGAAATACTCCTCGGTTTCCTCAGCTGTCTGGTCTCAGATGATGCAGATGCCGGATGTGTTATTGTTTTATTGTCCCCAGCACAAGGTGCACATGTGTAATGATGCTGTTTAATCAGCTCCTTGATATGCCACACCTGGGGATGGCGGTGTAATGCAAAAGTTCTGCTTTGGCGGTCTATTGCATGGTTTGCCCTGATATCAGTAGAGATGACCGCTCTGTACCGGTACCCCCTGTATAATACCCTGTATATAGCCTCCACATTGACTCTGTACTGGTACCCCCTGTATATAACCCCGCTATTGTAATTTACTGCTGTTCTTTAATTATTTGTTATTCTTATCTTAATTTATTAGTATTTTCTTAAAACGCCCCACTCCGGAGGCGCGCACACCACCCACCACTTCGAGTATATTACTCGCTAATGTTCAGTCTCTGGATAATGAAGTTGACGAGCTCAGGACGAGGATCTCCTTCCAGAGAAACATTAGGAATTGTAACATACTGTTTTTATTTTCCTTTATTTAAGTCAGTTAAGAACAAATTCTTATTTTCAATGACGGCCTAGGAACAGTGGGTTAACTTCTTTGGGACAGGGGGGGGGTCAGTATTGAGTAGCTTGGATAAAAAGGTGCCCAGAGAAAACTGCCTGCTACTCAGTCCTAAAAGCTAGAATATGCATATAATTAGTAGATTTGGATAGAAAATACTCTGAAGTTTCTAAAACTGTTTGAATGATGTCTGAGTATAACAGAACTCATATGGCAGGCAAAAACCTGAGAAAAAATCCAACCAGGAAGTGGGAAATCTGAGGTTTGTAGTGTTTCAACTCTTTGCCTATCCAAGATAGTGGAAATGGGGTCATGTTGCACTTCCCAGGGCTTCCACTAGATGTCAACAGTCTATAGAACCTTGTTTGATGCTTCTACTATAAAGGAGGGGGGAATGAGAGGGGATTGAGTCAGAGGTCTGGCAGAGTGCCATGACCTGGCCACGCACATTCACATGAGAGGTATCTTGCGTTCCATAGCATTTCTGAAGACAAAGGAATTCTCCGGTTGGAACATTATTGAAGATTTATGATTAAAAAATCCTAAAGACTGATTCTATACTTAGTTTGACATGTTTCTACGGACTGTATTATGACTGTCTGAACTTTCGCCTGGACCTGCCCGCGCATCGTCAGTTTGGATTGTGTACTAAACACACGAACAAAAGGAGATGTTTGGACATAAACGATGGTCTTTATCAAACAAATTTATTGTGGAACTGGGATTCCTGGGAGTGCATTCTGATGAAGATCATCAAAAGGTAAGTGAATATTTATAATGCTATTTCTGACTTTGTTGACTCCACAACATGGCGGATATCTGTATGGCTTGTTTGGGCTCTGAGCTCTGTACTCAGATTATTGCATGGTGTGCTTTTTCAGTAAAGCTTTTTTTTTTTTTATCTGACACAGCGGTTGCTTTAAGGAGAAGTTTATCTAAAGTGTCATGCATAACACATGTATTTTCATCAACATTTATAATGAGTATTTCTGTAAATTGATGTGGCTCTCTGCAAAATCCCCGGAAGTTTTGGAAGCAAAACATTACTGAACATAACGCGCCAATGTAAACAGATTTTTGGATATAAATATGAACTTTACCGAACAAAAAACATGTATTGTGTAACATTAAGTCCTATGAGTGTCATCTGATGAAGATCATCAAAGGTTAGTGATTAATTTTATCTCTATTTCTGCTTTTTGTGACTCCTCTCTTTGGCTGGAAAAATGGCTGTGTTTTTCTGTGGCTATGTACTGACCTAACAATTGTTTGGTGTGCTTTTGTCGTAAAACCTTTTTGAAATCTGACACGTTGGCTGGATTCACAACAAGTGTAGCTTTAATTTGGTGTATTGCATGTGTGATTTCATGAAAGTTAAATTTTTAATAGTAATTTATTTGAATTTGGCGCTCTGCATGTTTCACTGGATGTTGGCCATGCGCTGAACAAGGTGCTAGCGTCCCACATATCCCAGAGAGGTTAACTGCATTGTTCAGGGGCAGGATGACAGATTTTTACCAGATTCGAGATCCAGCAACCTCTCGGCCCAACACTCTAACTACTAGGCTACCTGCCGCCCCGATGTTTCATGGAAACGTGGCTCTCTCGGGATATACGCTCTGAGTCCGTTCAGCCAGTTGGCCTCAGTTCATCGCGCAGACAGGAATAAATATCTCCCGGGAAGAAGGGTGGGGGTTTCAGTGAAACATACAGGAACTCAAGCCCTTTCGTTAACCCGACCTAGAATTCCTCACAAGCAAATGCCGACCGTATTATCTCCCAAGATATTCTTCGGTTATCGTCACGGCCGTGTATATGCCCCCTCAAGCCGATACCACGACGGCCCTCAAAAGAACTTCACTGGACTTTATGCAATCTGGAAACCATATATCCTGAGGCCGCAATTATTGTAGCTGGGGATTTTAAAGTAAATTTGAGAAAAACATTACCAAACTTCTGTCAAAACATTGACTAACACTCGACCACTGCTGAAACACTCGCGCTGCTGAAACACTCTGCTACACCACTGCTACGCCAACAAGGCCCTCCCCCACCCTCCCATTGGCAAATCTGATCATGACTCCATTCTGCTCCTCCCTTCCTATTAGGCAGAAACTCAAACAGGAAGTACCCGTGCTAAGGACTATTCAATGCTGGTCTGACCAATCAGAAATCCATGCTTCGTAATTGTTTTGATCACGCGGACTGGGATATGTTCCGGGTAGCCTCCGTTAAATAAACTGATACTTCTATTATCTACTATCAGGAAGTGTATAGGAGATGTTGTACTATTAAAACTTATCCTAACCGGAAGCCGCACATAGATGGAAGCATTAATGCAAAACAAAGTGCGAACCATCGCATTTAACCAAGGCAGGGTGACTGGGAATATGGATGAATACAAATAGAGTAGTTATCCCTCAATAAGGCAATCAAACAGGCAAAACGTCAGTAGAGAGACAAAGTGGAGTCACAATTCAACGGCTCAGACAAGACGTGTGGGGCAGGTTCTACAGACAATCACGGATTACAGAAAACCAGCCACGTCACGGAAACAGACGTCTTGCTTCCGGACAAGAACAGTCACCGCTTTGAGGATAATACAGTGCCACAGACACGGACTGTGGGCTCTTCTCCGTGGCCATTTAAGCGTGTTAACCCTCACAAGGCTGCCAGCCCAGATGGCATCCCTAGCCGCATCCTCAGAGCATTCGTATTTACAGTTGAAGTCGGAAGTTTACATCCACTTAGGTTGGAGTCATTAAAACTCGTTTTCAACCAATCCACAAATGTATTGTTAAACTATAGTTTTGGCAAGTCGGTTAGGATATCTACTTTTTGCATGACACAGGTAATTTATTCAACGATTGTTTACAGACAGATTATTTCACTTATAATTCACTGTATCACAATTCCAGTGGGTCAGAAATGTACATACACTAAGTTGACTGTGTCTTTAAACAGCTTGGAAAATTCCAGAAAATGATGTCATGGCTTTAGAAGCTTCTGATAGGCTAATTGACATAATTTGAGTCAATTGGAGGTGTACCTGTGGATGTATTTCAAGGCCTACCCACAAACTCAGTGCCTCTTTGCTTGAAGGTACCACGTTCATCTGTACAAACAATAGTAGGCAAGTATAAACACCATGGGACCACGCAGCCGTCATACTGCTCAGGAAGGAGACGCGTTCTGTCTCCTAGAGATGAATGTACTGTGGTGTGCGAAAAGTGCAAATCAATCCCAGAACAACAGCAAAGGACCTTGTGAAGATGAGGTACTGCTTGCGTCAGTTACCTGATGTGGAATAGAGTTCCATGTAGTCATGGCTCTATGTAGTACTGTGTCCCTCCCATGGTCTGTTCTGCTGGCTGGAGTGTTTACGGACATATTCAATCTCTCCCTATCCCAGTCTGCTGTCCTCCACTTGCTTCAAGATGGCCACCATTGTTCCTGTTCTCAAGAAGGCAAAGGTAAATGGACTAAATGACTATTGCCCTGTAGCACTCACTTCTGTCATCATGAAGTGCTTTGAGAGACTTGTCAAGGATCATATCACCTCCACCTTACCTGTCACCCTAGACCCACTTCAATTTGCTTACCGCCCCAATAGATCCACAGACGATGTATTCGCCATCACACTGCATTGTCTCATCTGGACAAGAGGAATACCTATGTAAGAATGCTGTTCATTGACTATAGCTCTGAATTCAACACCATAGTACCCTCCAAGCTTATCAATAAGCTCAGCATTAAGCTGGAGACCCTGGGTCTCAACGCCGCCCTGTGCAACTGGGTCCTGGACTTTGACGGGCCGCCCCCAGGTGGTGAAGGTAGGAAACAACATCTCCACCCCACTGATCCTCAACACTGGGGCCCCACAAGGGTGCGTTCTCAGCCCCTTCCTGTACTCCCTGTTCACTGAGTGGCCAAGCACACCTCCAACTCAATCATCAAGTTTGCAGACGACAACAGTAGTAAGCTTGATTACCAACAATGACGAGACGGCCTACAGGGAGGAGGTGAGGGCCCTCGGAGTGTGGTGTCAGGAAAACAACCTCACACTCAACGTCAACATAACAAAGGAGATGATCGTGGACTTCAGGAAACAGCAGAGGGAGCACCCCCCTATCCACATCGACGGGACAGTAGTGGAGAAGGTGGAAAGTTTTAAGTTCCTCGGCGTACACATCACAGACAAACTGAATTGGTCCACCCACATAGACAGCGTGGTGAAGAAGGCGCAGCAGCGCCTCTTCAACCTGAGGAGGCTGAAGAAATTTGGCTCGTCACCCAGAACCCCCTCACCCAGAACTTTTACAGATGCACAATTGAGAGCATCCTGTCGGGCTGCATCACAGCCTGGTACGGCAACTGCACCTGATGTCACAGGAAGTACAACAACCACCCGAGCTACTGCCTGTTCACCCCGCTATCCTCCAGAAGGCGAGGTCAGTACAGGTGCATCAAAGCAGGGACCGAGAGACTGAAAAACAGCTTCCATCTCAAGGCCATCAGACTGTTAAACAGCCATCACTTACTCAGAGGTGGCTGCCTACATACAGACTTGAAATCACTAGTCATTTTAATAATGCTTACACATCTTGCATTACTCATCTCATATGGATATACTGTATTCTATATTTCTTAATCTATGCTGCTCATCCAAGTATTTTTATATTCTTAATTCCATTCCTTTATATTGTGTGAATTGTTAGATATTACTGCACTGTTGGAGAAGCACAAGCATTTCTCTACACCCACAGTAACATCTGCTAAACACGTGTATGTGACAAGCACAATGTGATTTGACTAAGCCCTACAGTCCACCAAGTCACACCACGACATGAGTCCTTTAAAAACAGCACACCAACAGCTGAGCAACCTTTTCTCAGAAGAGGCTCCACACACACACACACACACACACACACACACACACACACAAACACACACAGTGGAAAAATCTACATTTGGAGGTGTCCCAGTCCACCAGTCGAACCACGACACAAGGACTGAATGTATTCATTGTGCACTAGGAGATGGACCTGTAACATGTGGCTAGTCCATTTATTGTACATGGTACAGAACAGGAACAAGAGGATCTTTATGTAGGCTACGTGTTCTACAGCACAGCGCTCTCCCAGGCCTCCATTTCCCCCCCCAATTTCCCCGCAGCCCCCCCATTTCCCCCTATTCTCCCCCCATTTCCCCCCAGCCCACTATTGCCCCCCCCTTCCCCCCCAGCCCCCTATTGCCCCCCAGCCCCCCCATTTCCCCCCAGCCCCCTATTTCCCCCCCCAGCCCCCTATGCCCCCCCAGCCCCCCAGCCCACTATTGCCCCCAGCCCCCTATTTCCCCCCCCAGCCCACTATTTCCCCCCCCAGCCCACTATTGCCCCCCCCCAGCCCACTATTGCCCCCCCCCCCCAGCCCCCTATTTCCCCCCCAGCCCCCTATTGCCCCCCAGCCCACTATTGCCCCCAGCCCACTATTGCCCCCAGCCCACTATTGCCCCCCCCCCAAGCCCACTATTGCCCCCCAGCCCCCCATCCCCCTATTTCCCCCCCCAGCCCACTATTGCCACCCAGCCCACTATTGCCCCCCAGCCCCCTATTTCCCCCCCCCCCCAGCCCCCTATGCCCCCCCAGCCCACTATGCCCCCCCCAGCCCCCTATTCCCCCCCCCAGCCCCCTATTGCCCCCCCCCAGCCCCCCCCAGCCCACTATTCCCCCCCAGCCCTAGATACTCCCCTTGAGGCTTTCCTCTAGCAGAGCGCATCCATAGAGTTAATATGGAGTTAACACGGGCCCCGTTTCATTTAGAGGGGATGAACAGGGCTCAGCAGGGATGTAGCACTTCCCCAGTATACCTGAACCACAGGTCTACAGATAGGGTTCGGGTTAGCCTCAGGGAAGTCCAAGATCAGACCTGGACGGCGTGCAGTACAAAGAGGAAATTGAATAGAGGCGCCCCGGCCCATGACTGGAAGAGTCTGTCATCTCTCCTGAACCATTTCATCACTCAGATATAGGTGGTTCTGTTGGTTAGCCAGCGCTATAGTCAGTTTAAAAATGAGGCATAATGATGGACTTGACTATGTAAGCATGAGTAAATCATGTTGTTTTCAGAGGAACTGCAAGTCACAGCTACAGTGCAACATGAAAAAAGACCGTCGCTGGCTAAAAATACTGCAGCGTTAGCCAATTAGCATCCCCCACAACCTGCTAGCATATCGCTAGGCCATTCATGTGGCATTCAAGAGCACAGGGAATCCAGGGGGTTTAGAAAACAGTCTGAGGAGCGAGAGTCTGACACACACACAGCTTCAAATAACAAGATAAGTAACAAGATAGCCTGACATTTGATAATGACGCACCAGGCTCCTCCCACACAGCTAGTGTGGTCTATGCTGCCCTACCAAGCAAAAAGGTAGTAACTGCTCACAGTGGGCTGTAGTCTATAGTCTATAGTGGGCTGTAGTTTGTAGTCTATAGTGGGCTGTAGTCTATGCTGCCCTACCAAGCAAAAAGGTAGTAACTGCTCATAGTGTGAAACTGAGAGAAATGCCTTTTATTGACCTCGGTTTCACAGTAACTTTATGCGGTTACTGCTAACATGACCCCCATGTTCTCCTGAACACAACAGAGGCAAGATACTTGTTCACACGATTCAGCATGTATTTAATGGAGCCGACATTACATTAACTCATTTAAGACCAAATGAGTTCGTTACTGCCTTTTTGCCTGGTAGGGCAGTACGAAGAGACGGCATTCTTGGTAGACATAAAAATTAAAATGGGTAGTTGGTTTTTTCAGAGGTCCAGGTTTCTCCAGCCCAGACAGACACTAGATTCTGCTGTGTGATACCAGCCCAGACACACTAGATTCTCCTGTGTGATACCAGCCCAGACAGACACTAGATTCTCCTGTGTGATACCAGCCCAGACACTAGATTCTCCTGTGTGATACCAGCCCAGACAGACACTAGATTCTCCTGTGTGATACCAGCCCAGACAGACACTAGATTCTGCTGTGTGATACCAGCCCAGACAAACACTAGATTCTGCTGTGTGATACCAGCCCAGACACACTAGATTCTCCTGTGTGATACCAGCCCAGACACACTAGATTCTCCTGTGTGATACCAGCCCAGACAGACACTAGATTCTCCTGTGTGATACCAGCCCAGACAGACACTAGATTCTCCTGTGTGATACCAGCCCAGACACTAGATTCTCCTGTGTGATACCAGCCCAGACAGACACTAGATTCTCCTGTGTGATACCAGCCCAGACAGACACTAGATTATGCTGTGTGATACCAGCCCAGACAGACACTAGATTCTGCTGTGTGATACCAGCCCAGACAGACACACTAGATTCTGCTGTGTGATACCAGCCCAGACAGACACACTAGATTCTGCTGTGTGATACCAGCCCAGACAGACACTAGATTCTCCTGTGTGATACCAGCCCAGACAGACACTAGATTCTCCTGTGTGATACCAGCCCAGACACACTAGATTCTCCTGTGTGATACCAGCCCAGACAGACACTAGATTCTCCTGTGTGATACCAGCCCAGACACTAGATTCTGCTGTGTGATACCAGCCCAGACAGACACACTAGATTCTGCTGTGTGATACCAGCCCAGACAGACACACTAGATTCTGCTGTGTGATACCAGCCCAGACAGACACACTAGATTCTGCTGTGTGATACCAGCCCAGACAGACACACTAGATTCTGCTGTGTGATACCAGCCCAGACACTAGATTCTCCTGTGTGATACCAGCCCAGACACTAGATTCTCCTGTGTGATTCCAGCCCAGACAGACACTAGATTCTCCTGTGTGATACCAGCCCAGACACACTAGATTCTCCTGTGTGATACCAGCCCAGACACACTAGATTCTCCTGTGTGATACCAGCCCAGACACTAGATTCTCCTGTGTGATACCAGCCCAGACACTAGATTCTCCTGTGTGATACCAGCCCAGACAGAGACACTAGATTCTCCTGTGTGATACCAGCCCAGACAGAGACACTAGATTCCTGCCAACAGTCACTTCAGTCCGCCAGAATGAGTCCGCTCTTGAAAGCACGTGGCACTATTAAGCAAACTAATTGGTGTCCCGAACCATAGATGGAATATTTTAGCCATATTAGAGAGAGCTGCTTCACGGATTCATTGTTCTGATGAGGGTGGACAGCTGCTAGCTTCACTGAGCTAGTCAGACTAACGGCAATATGTTCCTGTTTAAAAGGGATTATTAATGTGTTATTGCAGAGTACATACAGGAAGCAGTGTGTTTTTGTTTGCAATAGGCCCAAAAGTCTATTTTTCCAAAGTTAAAACTGTAGCATATTCAAACATGCGTTAAAATATCCAGTTTAAGTCTTCCTATTGTGGATGAGGACACGTTAGTACCAACAGGTTTGGTACAATTACTACGTGTCCCCTGACGACTGATCAGTACAAACCAGAACTGCTTTCAAGTCTGCCCTCCCTCAAATAGTGTAATTTAGCTCCATTCTAACGAAGTGACTTCCCAAACTGGGTCTCTATGCTTATAAAACACTGTAAAAACAAGGTCTTTCATGAAATTGGGCATTGTTCTCAATCTAAACCTGCTGAATTCACCATGATGTTCTCTGAACGCTCTGAAGTGCCATTAGAGAGAGAGAGAGAGAGACTGCTAGGATGCCGGCTCCATTTATATAATGGCCTGCCAACAGGTTGCCTGAAGACCCACATTGAATTTGACTTCAGGTAGAATTTGTCAACCACGCTGACTACAACAGGTGTAGTAGACCTTACCATGAAATGCTTACTTACAAGCCCTTAACCAACAATGTAGTTCCAGAAATATTTACTAAATAAACTAAAGTTAAAAACAATTGTAACAAGAAAATGACAATAACAAGACTATATACAGGGAGTGTATCGGTACCGAGTCAATGTGCGGGGATACAGGTTAGTCGAGGTCATTTGTGGAGTGACTATGCATAGATAATAAACAGCGAGTAGCAGCAGTGTCAAAACAAAGGGGGAGGCGTTTGGAAAGTTCTCACAACCGTTACAAACCAGAAAGCTGAATAGAATGATAGATTACCGGCTGTCCGTGTGGTTGGTCCTTCTGCAGGAAGGAGAGAAAAGATCCACGACTAGTGTAGTCAACCCCACCGTCGGTATGCTGGTCTGTATACAGTTTGGATTTCTGGCTCTTATTTTCAATTCGCACGTGACAAACACTTCCACGTTATGGCCGGGCCTAACCGAACGGCAAACACTTCCACGTTATGGCCGAGCCTAACCGAACGACAAACACTTCCACGTTATGGCCGAGCCTAACGGCAAACACTTCCACGTTATGGCCTAACCGAACGGTAAACGCTTCCACGTTATGGCCGGGCCTAACCGAACGGTAAACACTTCCACGTTATGGCCGGGCCTAACCGAACGGTAAACACTTCCACGTTATGGCCTAACCGAACGGTAAACACTTCCACGTTATGGCCGGGCCTAACGGCAAACACTTCCACGTTATGGCCGGGCCTAACCGAACGGTAAACACTTCCACGTTATGGCCGAGCCTAACCGAACGGCAAACACTTCCACGTTATGGCCGAGCCTAACGGTAAACACTTCCACGTTATGGCCGAGCCTAATCGAACGGTAAACACTTCCACGTTATGGCCGGGCCTAACCGAACGGTAAACACTTCCACGTTATGGCCGGGCCTAACGGGAAACACTTCCACGTTATGGCCTAACGGCAAACACTTCCACGTTATGGCCGGGCCTAACGGCAAACACTTCCACGTTATGGCCGGGCCTAACCGAACGGTAAACACTTCCACGTTATGGCCGGGCCTAACGGCAAACACTTCCACGTTATGGCCGGGCCTAACGGCAAACACTTCCACGTTATGGCCGGGCCTAACGGCAAACACTTCCACGTTATGGCCTAACCGAACGGTAAACACTTCCACGTTATGGCCGGGCCTAACCGAACGGTAAACACTTCCACGTTATGGCCGGGCCTAACGGCAAACACTTCCACGTTATGGCCGGGCCTAACGGCAAACACTTCCACGTTATGGCCGGGCCTAACCGAACGGTAAACACTTCCACGTTATGGCCGGGCCTAACGGCAAACACTTCCACGTTATGGCCGGGCCTAACCGAACGGTAAACACTTCCACGTTATGGCCGGGCCTAACCGAACGGTAAACACTTCCACGTTATGGCCTAACCGAACGGTAAACACTTCCACGTTATGGCCGGGCCTAACGGCAAACACTTCCACGTTATGGCCGGGCCTAACCGAACGGTAAACACTTCCACGTTATGGCCGAGCCTAACCGAACGGCAAACACTTCCACGTTATGGCCGAGCCTAACGGCAAACACTTCCACGTTATGGCCGAGCCTAATCGAACGGTAAACACTTCCACGTTATGGCCGGGCCTAACCGAACGGTAAACACTTCCACGTTATGGCCGGGCCTAACGGCAAACACTTCCACGTTATGGCCTAACGGCAAACACTTCCACGTTATGGCCGGGCCTAACCGAACGGTAAACACTTCCACGTTATGGCCGGGCCTAACCGAACGGTAAACACTTCCACGTTATGGCCGGGCCTAACGGCAAACACTTCCACGTTATGGCCGGGCCTAACGGCAAACACTTCCACGTTATGGCCTAACCGAACGGTAAACACTTCCACGTTATGGCCGGGCCTAACCGAACGGTAAACACTTCCACGTTATGGCCGGGCCTAACGGCAAACACTTCCACGTTATGGCCGGGCCTAACGGCAAACACTTCCACGTTATGGCCGGGCCTAACCGAACGGTAAACACTTCCACGTTATGGTCGAGCCTAACCGAACGGTAAACACTTCCACGTTATGGCCGGGCCTAACGGCAAACACTTCCACGTTATGGCCGGGCCTAACCGAACGGTAAACACTTCCACGTTATGGCCGGGCCTAACCGAACGGTAAACACTTCCACGTTATGGCCGGGCCTAACGGCAAACACTTCCACGTTATGGCCGAGCCTAACCGAACGGCAAACACTTCCACGTTATGGCCGGACCTAACCGAACGGCAAACACTTCCACGTTATGGCCGGGCCTAACCGAACGGTAAACACTTCCACGTTATGGCCGAGCCTAACCGAACGGTAAACACTTCCACGTTATGGCCGGGCCTAACCGAACGGCAAACACTTCCACGTTATGGCCGGGCCTAACCGAACGGCAAACACTTCCACGTTATGGCCGGGCCTAACGGCAAACACTTCCACGTTATGGCCGGGCCTAACCGAACGGCAAACACTTCCACGTTATGGCCGGGCCTAACCGAACGGCAAACACTTCCACGTTATGGCCGAGCCTAACGGCAAACACTTCCACGTTATGGCCGAGCCTAACGGCAAACACTTCCACGTTATGGCCGAGCCTAACGGCAAACACTTCCACGTTATGGCCGAGCCTAACGGCAAACACTTCCACGTTAAGGCCGAGCCGAGCCTAACGGCAAACACTTCCACGTTATGGCCGAGCCTAACTGAACGGCAAAAACTTCCAGCTGATTGCAAGGAAACCTGCATCGGTCGACTACATTTGGCAATTTGTTAAATTTTTTATTTAGCTAGGCAAGTCAGTTAAGAACAAATTCTTATTTATAATGACGGCCTGGGCCCTATGGGACTTCCAACAACGGCTGGTTGTGATACAGCCTGGAATCGAACCAGGGTCTGTAATGATGCCTCTTGCACTGAGATGCAGTGCCTTAGACCGCTGCGCCACTCGGGAGTCAGAGTGCATCACTTGCAATGAGTCAGATTGGATTTTCAATCAACAGCCTACCTGCGCCACAGAAGGTCACCACTTTCCTGTGGATCCCATCTCCATCAGAACAGCAACCAGTAAAGTGTCATTATAAATTGTACTCGACATTCTGCCCTGTAGAGACCGTTCACAGAGACTTCTTTCAGACGGATCTCCATGGTAACAGTGATGTTTAGGCAAGCCGACTACTGACGTACGTGCATAGCAGCCATTTACAGGAGTAGTAGGGATGAGTCTTAAAATGGGCCTGGACATAAGTAGTGGCCTGTACAGAACAGGGGTAGCATTTCAGCCTGGGGCTGTAGCCAAGACAGAGGTTACTATTCACCAGGGGTCTCACGGGATGTGCAGGGTTAATGTCAGCCAGTGCCCGGCTCAAATTCATCCCCGCCCTGTAGAGCCCCTCAGAATAACTCCCAGGGTTAGAGAGAGGCGGTGTCGTGACAGGACCCTGTGTTCAGACTTTAAGCTTGATAAAGACCTTACTTAGAGGAAAAGTCACCCCCACCCCTCCCTCCCGTAGCCCGTAAAACACCTCAGAATAACTCCCAGGGTTAGAGAGAGGCGGTGTCGTGACAGGACCCTGTGTTGATAAAGACCCGTTTGACGTATGTAGATTGAGCTATTTAAAAATGTTTCAACCGCGAACACTAGAAATGGACTGCAGACTGCTAGCATCCAACCTACACAACAGCAGACTGCTAGCATCCAACCTACAGAACAGCAGACTGCTAGCATCCAACCTACAGAACAGCAGACTGCTAGCATCCAACCTACAGAACGGCAGACTGCTAGCATCCAACCTACAGAACAGCAGACTGCTAGCATCCAACCTACAGAACGGCAGACTGCTAGCATCCAACCTACACAACAGCAGACTGCTAGCATCCAACCTACAGAACAGCAGACTGCTAGCATCCAACCTACAGAACAGCAGACTGCTAGCATCCAACCTACAGAACGGCAGACTGCTAGCATCCAACCTACAGAACGGCAGACTGGTAGCATCCAACCTACAGAACGGCAGACTGCTAGCATCCAACCTACAGAACAGCAGACTGCTAGCATCCAACCTACAGAACGGCAGACTGCTAGCATCCAACCTACAGAACGGCAGACTGCTAGCATCCAACCTACAGAACGGCAGACTGCTAGCATCCAACCTACAGAACGGCAGACTGCTAGCATCCAACCTACAGAACGGCAGACTGCTAGCATCCAACCTACAGAACGGCAGACTGCTAGCATCCAACCTACAGAACGGCAGACTGCTAGCATCCAACCTACAGAACAGCAGACTGCTAGCATCCAACCTACAGAACAGCAGACTGGTAGCATCCAACCTACAGAACAGCAGACTGCTAGCATCCAACCTACAGAACGGCAGACTGCTAGCATCCAACCTACAGAACGGCAGACTGCTAGCATCCAACCTACAGAACGGCAGACTGCTAGCATCCAACCTACAGAACAGCAGACTGCTAGCATCCAACCTACAGAACAGCAGACTGCTAGCATCCAACCTACAGAACAGCAGACTGCTAGCATCCAACCTACAGAACGGCAGACTGCTAGCATCCAACCTACAGAACAGCAGACTGCTAGCATCCAACCTACAGAACAGCAGACTGCTAGCATCCAACCTACAGAACAGCAGACTGCTAGCATCCAACCTACAGAACAGCAGACTGCTAGCATCCAACCTACAGAACAGCAGACTGCTAGCATCCAACCTACAGAACGGCAGACTGCTAGCATCCAACCTACAGAACAGCAGACTGCTAGCATCCAACCTACAGAACAGCAGACTGCTAGCATCCAACCTACAGAACAGCAGACTGCTAGCATCCAACCTACAGAACGGCAGACTGCTAGCATCCAACCTACAGAACGGCAGACTGCTAGCATCCAACCTACAGAACAGCAGACTGCTAGCATCCAACCTACAGAACGGCAGACTGCTAGCATCCAACCTACAGAACGGCAGACTGCTAGCATCCAACCTACAGAACAGCAGACTGCTAGCATCCAACCTACAGAACAGCAGACTGCTAGCATCCAACCTACAGAACAGCAGACTGCTAGCATCCAACCTACAGAACGGCAGACTGCTAGCATCCAACCTACAGAACGGCAGACTGCTAGCATCCAACCTACAGAACGGCAGACTGCTAGCATCCAACCTACAGAACAGCAGACTGCTAGCATCCAACCTACAGAACAGCAGACTGCTAGCATCCAACCTACAGAACAGCAGACTGCTAGCATCCAACCTACAGAACGGCAGACTGCTAGCATCCAACCTACAGAACAGCAGACTGCTAGCATCCAACCTACAGAACAGCAGACTGCTAGCATCCAACCTACAGAACAGCAGACTGCTAGCATCCAACCTACAGAACAGCAGACTGCTAGCATCCAACCTACAGAACAGCAGACTGCTAGCATCCAACCTACAGAACGGCAGACTGCTAGCATCCAACCTACAGAACAGCAGACTGCTAGCATCCAACCTACAGAACAGCAGACTGCTAGCATCCAACCTACAGAACAGCAGACTGCTAGCATCCAACCTACAGAACGGCAGACTGCTAGCATCCAACCTACAGAACGGCAGACTGCTAGCATCCAACCTACAGAACAGCAGACTGCTAGCATCCAACCTACAGAACGGCAGACTGCTAGCATCCAACCTACAGAACGGCAGACTGGTAGCATCCAACCTACAGAACGGCAGACTGCTAGCATCCAACCTACAGAACGGCAGACTGCTAGCATCCAACCTACAGAACGGCAGACTGCTAGCATCCAACCTACAGAACGGCAGACTGCTAGCATCCAACCTACAGAACAGCAGACTGCTAGCATCCAACCTACAGAACGGCAGACTGCTAGCATCCAACCTACAGAACAACAGACAGCTAGAGGCCAACCTACAGAACGGCAGACTGCTAGCATCCAACCTACAGAACAGCAGACTGCTAGAGGCCAGCCACGACCCAATAGGAAATACCACAGATATTTGGAATGCTGCACATATTGCCTCTACATAGTTGGAAAAGCAGCACATTTAATACCAGCAGACCATGGAAACACTACTCCGATATGCTGCAAGACCTACCAGCAGACCATGGAAACACTACTCCGATATGCTGCAAGACCTACCAGCAGACCATGGAAACACTACTCCGATATGCTGCAAGACCTACCAGCAGACCATGGAAACACTACTCCGATATGCTGTAAGACCTACCAGCAGACCATGGAAACACTACTCCGATATGCTGCAAGACCTACCAGCAGACCATGGAAACACTACTCCGATATGCTGCAAGACCTACCAGCAGACCATGGAAACACTACTCCGATATGCTGCAAGACCTACCAGCAGACCATGGAAACACTACTCCGATATGCTGCAAGACCTACCAGCAGACCATGGAAACACTACTCCGATATGCTGCAAGACCTACCAGCAGACCATGGAAACACTACTCCGATATGCTGCAAGACCTACCAGCAGACCATGGAAACACTACTCCGATATGCTGCAAGACCTACCAGCAGACCATGGAAACACTACTCCGATATGCTGCAAGACCTACCAGCAGACCATGGAAACACTACTCCGATATGCTGCAAGACCTACCAGCAGACCATGGAAACACTACTCCGATATGCTGCAAGACCTACCAGCAGACCATGGAAACACTACTCCGATATGCTGCAAGACCTACCAGCAGACCATGGAAACACTACTCCGATATGCTGCAAGACCTACCAGCAGACCATGGAAACACTACTCCGATATGCTGCAAGACCTACCAGCAGACCATGGAAACACTACTCCGATATGCTGCAAGACCTACCAGCAGACCATGGAAACACTACTCCGATATGCTGCAAGACCTACCAGCAGACCATGGAAACACTACTCCGATATGCTGCAAGACCTACCAGCAGACCATGGAAACACTACTCCGATATGCTGCAAGACCTACCAGCAGACCATGGAAACACTACTCCGATATGCTGCAAGACCTACCAGCAGACCATGGAAACACTACTCCGATATGCTGCAAGACCTACCAGCAGACCATGGAAACACTACTCCGATATGCTGCAAGACCTACCAGCAGACCATGGAAACACTACTCCGATATGCTCCAAGACCTACCAGCAGACCATGGAAACACTACTCCGATATGCTGCAAGACCTACCAGCAGACCATGGAAACACTACTCCGATATGCTCCAAGACCTACCAGCAGACCATGGAAACACTACTCCGATATGCTCCAAGACCTACCAGCAGACCATGGAAACATAAATAAGTTCTGATGAACTTCACAGGGGGTGAAAAGTCACGGTGAGCTTGATGCTCCTTTCCAATAAATATCAAGGGTCTGATTTTGGTGACATGATGATCGACGACGGCTGCCGTTTGACCAGTAAAAGGAAACACCATGTGCCAGCGGTTGGCCAGAGTACAGGTGCCACATGGCCACTTGAGTAAATAGACCACCAATTTGGTTTTCCAGGAAATTCTGTCTCTGACATCCATTTTGTTTCCAGTATGAGGGTGAAGGAAATGTATCTTTGATCACAGACATAACATTCTCAAATGAAAGGAAATCACAAAAAGCTCTGACACGTACCATCAAAGCTGCCGTGTTCTGTGCAGTACTGGAGCAGTTTGCTGTACGTCTCGTCGGAAGGCCGGAACACGAACACGCCGGAGTTGAAACAGTCTGGCCAGCCGGGGTCCGGGGCCGCAGACAGCTCCTCTCTGTCAAACAACTCATCTATGTTCTGTACCACCTGCAACAAACACATACAGGTGAACTATACCGTACCAGGAGGAGGGTGTACAAATCAACACCAACTGTGTCTCACCAGTGTGTCTACATCCATGAAGGTCAGAGTATTGTGTGTGTCTCACCAGTGTGTCTGCATCCATGACGGTCAGAGTATTGTGTGCATCTCACCAGTGTGTCTACATCCATGAAGGTCAGAGTATTGTGTGTGTCTCACCAGTGTGTCTACATCCATGAAGGTCAGAGTATTGTGTGTGTCTCACCAGTGTGTCTGCGTCCATGACGGTCAGAGTATTGTGTGTCTCACCAGTGTGTCTGCATCTATGAAGGTCAGAGTATTGTGTGTGTCTCACCAGTGTGTCTGTGTCCATGAAGGTCGGAGTATTGTGTGTGTCTCACCAGTGTGTCTGCGTCCATGAAGGTCAGAGTATTGTGTGTGTCTCACCAGTGTGTCTGTGTCCATGAAGGTCAGAGTATTGTGTGTGTCTCACCAGTGTGTCTGCGTCCATGAAGGTCAGAGTATTGTGTGTGTCTCACCAGTGTCTCTGCGTCCATGACGGTCAGAGTATTGTGTGTGTCTCACCAGTGTGTCTGCGTCCATGAAGGTCAGAGTATTGTGTGTGTCTCACCAGTGTGTCTGCATCCATGAAGGTCAGAGTATTGTGTGTGTCTCACCAGTGTGTCTGTGTCCATGACGGTCAGAGTATTGTGTGTGTCTCACCAGTGTCTCTGCGTCCATGACGGTCAGAGTATTGTGTGTGTCTCACCAGTGTGTCTGCGTCCATGAAGGTCAGAGTATTGTGTGTGTCTCACCAGTGTGTCTGCATCCATGACGGTCAGAGTATTGTGTGCATCTCACCAGTGTGTCTGCGTCCATGAAGGTCGGAGTATTGTGTGCATCTCACCAGTGTGTCTGCGTCCATGAAGACACATTTGGAATAGTGTGTAAGGGTCCAGCAGCGTAGCTTGGTGAAGGTGACTCCCAGGTCAGGTCTCTTCATCAGGGCCAGGTGAGCGGAGTCTCCGCTGTCCAACACATCCACCAACAGGACCTCGTCAAAGATCTTGTGAAGAACTCCTCTGGTGGTGGTAGGAAGAAGAGAAGGAGCGAGGAGCGAGAGGAGGAGGGCGGGAAGGAGAGAGAGAAGGCGGCGCAGGACAGTTTGGGAAACCCTGGATTAGAATATGTTGGCGAGACGGCATATCATGCCAACAATTCTGCGTGTGGGAGATGAAGAGCATGTTTGATCAAGCCCCAGAACATCATCTCCAACAGGTCTAGGATCAGATCTTCGACAGCAACGTTAGAAGGTCATAGGTTACACTAACCAGCTGAGGGCATCGTAATGCTCCAGCGTCACTCTAGGACATCATAACAGTCGTCACTGGGAAGTGAAAAAGGTTCTTACTTGCAGGGGTCAGAGACGTGGGATCCGATCATCACCACCAGCTTCCTGGTTGTCTTGTGGTTCCTCAGGGACTTGCCCAGGACCATGGCTCCTCTGGCATAGTTGTCATTGGTCGCCAACGTCACAAAAGCCTGGTCTGGGTGGGGACATAACTTATTAATAAAAACCTGGACATTATGTTAAGTTAAAACGGTGTGAATCCATCAGAGTTAAATTGACTTCATTGCTATTACCAACTCCACAGGTAGACAACCCTGTTCCTGTGCCGCGGGTAGAGCAGGGGTAGACAACCCTGTTCCTGGAGTGCTGCAGGACCCTAGAGCAGGGGTAGACAACCCTGTTCCTGTGCCGCGGGTACTGCAGGATGTTGTTCCAACTAGGCACCACACCTGACCAACGGAGCTGTTTGATCAGTTCAGTGATTGACTAAAGTCAACACACCTGGTCTTCCAGGTTGATTAAATCAAAACCATTATGTGCCTGAGGCACTCCAGGACCAGCGCTGTCTAAACATGCCCTACTCTACTCAAACCTTCCCCCCAGAAAAACTGCTTTGTAAAGCCTGACTCAATGATCCATCTCATAACTGGGGTGTCAAAACAAAGGCCTTAGTGTTCGTATGTATGAAGACCGTAACATTACGTCAGTGAGGGAGTCCAACGATCTGTGGCAGCAGTTGTTTTAACAACGTCACCAATGCCAGCACGTCACACAGAATGGCCAAGGGTTCCATGTCAACTTTGCCAAACGGGAAAGTCTATAAATTGCCCATAAACTCAAGTCTCAACAATGGACTGATTGTAAGATGGCAAAGGACAAAATAGAATCATGTTATTATAACGCCAAAATGTAAACCCTGGCAGTTAATATCAGCAGCCTTGACGAGCCAGTAAATCAACAGTAGTCACTACACCTGTCCTGAACAATCCCCTGGGTACAGTAGTCACTAGAGTTGTTCCTGAACAATCCCCTGGGTACAGTAGTCACTAGAGTTGGTCCTGAACAATCCCCTGGGTGCAGTAGTCACTAGAGTTGGTCCTGAACAATCCCCTGGGTACAGTAGTCACTACACCTGTCCTGAACAATCCCCTGGGTGCAGTAGTCACTAGAGTTGGTCCTGAACAATCCCCTGGGTGCAGTAGTCACTAGAGTTGGTCCTGAACAATCCCCTGGGTACAGTAGTCACTACACCTGTCCTGAACAATCCCCTGGGTGCAGTAGTCACTAGAGTTGGTCCTGAACAATCCCCTGGGTGCAGTAGTCACTAGAGTTGGTCCTGAACAATCCCCTGGGTACAGTAGTCACTACACCTGTCCTGAACAATCCCCTGGGTGCAGTAGTCACTAGAGTTGGTCCTGAACAATCCCCTGGGTACAGTAGTCACTACACCTGTCCTGAATAATCCCCTGGGTGCAGTAGTCACTACACCTGTCCTGAACAATCCCCTGGGTACAGTAGTCACTACACCTGTCCTGAACAATCCCCTGGGTACAGTAGTCACTACACCTGTCCTGAACAATCCCCTGGGTGCAGTAGTCACTAGAGTTGGTCCTGAACAATCCCCTGGGTACAGTAGTCACTACACCTGTCCTGAACAATCCCCTGGGTGCAGTAGTCACTAGAGTTGGTCCTGAACAATCCCCGGGGTGCAGTAGTCACTAGAGTTGGTCCTGAACAATCCCCTGGGTACAGTAGTCACTACACCTGTCCTGAACAATCCCCTGGGTGCAGTAGTCACTAGAGTTGGTCCTGAACAATCCCCTGGGTACAGTAGTCACTAGAGTTGGTCCTGAACAATCCCCTGGGTGCAGTAGTCACTAGAGTTGGTCCTGAACAATCCCCGGGGTACAGTAGTCACTAGAGTTGGTCCTGAACAATCCCCTGGGTACAGTAGTCACTAGAGTTGGTCCTGAACAATCCCCTGGGTGCAGTAGTCACTAGAGTTGGTCCTGAACAATCCCCTGGGTACAGTAGTCACTAGAGTTGGTCCTGAACAATCCCCTGGGTGCAGTAGTCACTAGAGCTGGTCCTGAACAATCCCCTGGGTGCAGTAGTCACTAGAGTTGGTCCTGAACAATCCCCTGGGTGCAGTAGTCACTAGAGTTGGTCCTGAACAATCCCCATGGGTGCAGTAGTCACTAGAGTTGGTCCTGAACAATCCTCTGGGTGCAGTAGTCACTAAAGTTGGTCCTGAACAATCCCCTGGGTGCAGTAGTCACTAGAGTTGGTCCTGAACAATCCCCTGGGTGCAGTAGTCACTAGAGTTGGTCCTGAACAATCCCCATGGGTACAGTAGTCACTAGAGTTGTTCCTGAACAATCCCCTGGGTGCAGTAGTCACTAGAGTTGGTCCTGAACAATCCCCTGGGTGCAGTAGTCACTAGAGTTGGTCCTGAACAATCCCCTGGGTACAGTAGTCACTAGAGTTGGTCCTGAACAATCCCCTGGGTGCAATAGTCACTAGAGTTGGTCCTGAACAATCCCCTGGGTGCAGTAGTCACTAGAGTTGTTCCTGAACAATCCCCTGGGTGCAGTAGTCACTAGAGTTGGTCCTGAACAATCCCCTGGGTACAGTAGTCACTAGAGTTGGTCCTGAACAATCCCCTGGGTACAGTAGTCACTAGAGTTGGGCTTGGGGGCCAACTGGATAACAGCCGGTAAAAAGAAGCCATTGGATGCAAAACCTTTAACAGTCTTCAGATCCCAAACCAGGCACAGTGACGGCTAGATGAAGAAACGTCATTGTAATGTTTTCCAACTCTACCTCGCTCCCAAGAAAATATCTGATATTAAATTATAAGCAAATAAAACGTGGCCATCAAAAGTAGTCAGACGCCTGTTCTACTGAGTCACTGTTATTCGCCACATTTAAATTCACACTTGAAGAAATGCCATTTGATAAGCGACATGACACTGTACATGGCCCCCTGCTATACAAGTCGTCAGCTATAGAAAGACTAATTCAGTAATGGACTAGAAGAGCCTAACGTTATTCCTTATATAGTCCAAGGTCCTGACATGTCCGGTTTAGAGGGAAATTGGCTCTGGCAGCCAAAAAACACCATCTAAAACATGAATCCATTCTTAATTGCGGTATCATTCTAAAAAAACAAAAAACAAAGCACCCTACTTTCAAATCACATCAAAATAATTCCACTAAATCTAAATATAGCCTGTTGTAACAGATTTCAACGGTTTCAGCCAACAGTATTTGTCAATGACGTGGCGTCTGTCTTCCGTATACACACACAGGTAGGTGTTAGCACATGGCGTTAGGACATGGCGTCAGGACATGGCGTCAGGACATGGCGTCAGGACATGCAGATCTCAGTCTACCGTTGTCCTTAAACAAGCGATATAACACGGAGACGTGGCTGTGTGGGAACCCCAACCCTGGAAGAGGTGCCTAGTAGTTCAACTTCCTGTTTTTAGAAAACCATTTCTCGCTGATATGAAAGATTCTTTCGGTAAGGTTTGGAAACGTAAGGTGATGCGTTTTAATGTTCATAACGAGCGTCGGGGGAACTTAAAAACGCCACCGGCCAGAAGATATTATCGTCAATAGGCACTAAAGTTAGCTTCTATGAATGGTTTACATAAAGACATCCTGCTGGCCTTTAGGCTTCAACCCACAGAAACTGAACAAAAATATAAAGATGCAACACAGTGTGTTGGTCCAATTGTTCATGAGCTGAAATTGTTAAAATCAACAAAATGCTTCTCAAACATTTTGGCCACAAATTTGTTTACATCCTTGTTACTGAGCATTTCTCCTTTGTCAAGATAATCCATCCACCTGACAAGTGTGGCATATCTAGAAGCTGATTAAACAGCAGGATCATTACACAGGTGCACCTTGTGCTGGGGACAATAAAAGGTCACTAAAATGTGCAGTTGTCACAACACAATGCCACCGATGTTTCAAGGATCTGCACACAATTCCTAGAAGCTGAAAATGTCCCTGTTCTTCAATGGCCTGCATACTCAGACAAGTCCCCCATTGAGCAAGTTCGGGATGCTCCGGATTGACGTGTACAACAGCGTGTTCCAGTTCCTGCCAATATCCAGCAACTTCACACAGCCATTGAGGAGTGGGACAACATTCCACAGGCCACAATCAACAGCCTGATCAACTCTGAAGGAGACGTGGCAATACTGCACGAGGCAAATTGTGGTCACACCAAACACCGACTGATTTGAGCCACGCCCATTCATATATATATATATATTTAAGTATTTGGTACCAATGCATATCTGTATTCGCAGTCATGTGAAATCCATAGATTGGGGCCTAATGAACACATTTCAATTGACTGATTTCCTTATGTGAACTAACTCAGTAAAATCTTTGACATTTTTGCGTTCGTATTTGTGTTCAGTACAGATGAAGATTTAATGTCACCGCCACTCTTAGAAAGGCAGATGACCAAGGGATGACTTGCAACTTTCGGAAATCATGAGGACAGACAGGACATCGGGTTTCACTATTGACATTTTGCCAGATACATTTATAACTGTCATATTGGCGGGGGGGGGGAGGGGGCACTGTGCATTACATTTCGGAATATAATATCACAAAACACTGTAGGTACTTTAAGTTCAGAGAGTCACCAAGTTAGGACATTGAGTTTAACATGGAACACGAATTAAATGAATAAATTACACTTCTAGTGGTCCACAGCGAAGTGTCCTCTAGGAACAGTGCGCAGCCTACGTGCGAACGTGTTCCTACTAAGACGAGACTGATGTGGCTGTCAACACAACTGGGAACTCGGATAAATAATCATGACCTAAGATCTTTAGGTTGGAAAGTGGGAACTAGTAAGAGGCCAGAGTTCACGACTTGGACTTCAGAGTGGGGTCACCGTTCAAAATCAGATCGTTGTTTTTCCTTCTTTCTCGAGTTCCCAGTGTGCTTTGAACGCGGCATGGTCAACAGCAAAACTAAATGACCCGATAATTACATCCGTGATCCACACAATTACATCCGCAAAACGTGAATTGATAAGATTGTATTAGAAAACATGCGTTGATGGGAAGTGGAAAAGAGACTCCATTTTAAAATGTCAGTATTGCCACTTTCTTGAGTCAACGATTGCACTTCCTTGATATTAAACAACAAACCAAGCTGTAAGTTTGTCAAAGTGCCCGTCATCCCCAATCATGTAGGCCTACATACCAATTGTTGTAGTCGGGATACTTAGTAACACACTGACTGACAGTCCGAACAATCATGAATAGTTTCTTTGTTTCGCCCGTGGCTGCCACAGCGAAACT
>NC_092095.1:5440530-5455530 GCF_045679555.1 Salvelinus alpinus
AAAGTACCTGCATAATTGCGCACCCAGCTCACTCAGGTGCTTCGCTATATCACATTTGACATTGTCCGTAAGCTTGAGTTCATTTGCACACAAAAAACAAAACATCATACAATGATTGAAAGACCTGTGTGTTGTCCTTGTTAATGCAAACAGAGAAGAGCTCCAACTTTTTAATCATAGCCTCAATTTTGTCCTGCACATTGAATATAGTTGCGGAGAGTCCCTGTAATCCTAGATTCAGATCATTCAGGGGAGAAAAAACATCATCCAGATAGGCCAGTCGTGTGAGAACCTCATCATCATGCAAGCGGTCAGACAAGTGAAAATTATGGTCTGTAAAGAAAACTTTAAGCTCGTCTCTCAATGTACCCAAGTGGCGTCGGGAGCAACTGCTTGCACGCGCGTTACCACTCCACTATGTCTCCCTGTCATGACTTTTGCTCCATCAGTCCAGATACCAACACATCTTGACCACCAAAGTCCATTTGATGTCACAAAGCTGTCCAGTACTTTAAAAAATATCCTCTCCTGTTGTCCTGGTTTCCAGTGGTTTGCAGCTAGTCTTCCTCAATTGACCCCCCATAAACGTAACGGACATATACCAGGAGTTGTGCCAGGCCCGCCACGTCTGTTGACTCATCCAGCTGTAACTCATATAATTCACTGGCTTGTATTCAAAGCAGTAATTGTTTCAAAACATCTCCTGCCATGTCACTGATGCGTCGTGAAACAGTGTTGTTTGATGGAGGCATTGTCTGTATAGTTTTTTGGGCCTTTTCCTCCAGCATTGTCCAGCAGGAAGAATTAAGTCCTCCACAATAGTATGGGGCTTGCCTGTCCCAGCCAGTCCTCCACAATAGTATGGGGCTTGCCTGTCCCAGCCAGTCCTCCACAATAGTATGGGGCTTGCCTGTCCCAGCCAGTCCTCCACAATAGTATGGGGCTTGCCTGTCCCAGCCAGTCCTCCACAATAGTATGGGGCTTGCCTGTCCCAGCCAGTCCTCCACAATAGTATGGGGCTTGCCTGTCCCAGCCAGTCCTCCACAATAGTATGGGGCTTGCCTGTCCCAGCCAGTCCTCCACAATAGTATGGGGCTTGCCTGTCCCAGCCAGTCCTCCACAATAGTATGGGGCTTGCCTGTCCCAGCCAGTCCTCCACAATAGTATGGGGCTTGCCTGTCCCAGCCAGTCTTCCACAATAGTATGGGGCTTGCCTGTCCTAGTCACCTCGGTAGCTCCACATAAGACACTTCTAGCCCCTCTTATTAATGATATCTGTTGCTTTTATAAATGTCTTACTACTCAAAAGTCATCTTTATTCTCGCTCAAAAAACTCCCGTGGCTTATTTGTCAAATTGTCATGTTTCGTTTCTAAATGTCTGTGCAAGAGTTCCAACGAGCGAGTAACGGTTAATGTGATTGGATGTTAATTATTTGACTCGGCTACCTGTATTTGACATTGTATTGTTATTTCGCTGAACACTAGATGGTTTAATTTTATTTTTGTCAGAGGGACTCCAAAACTACGCTATACACGTGGCCTGCGGTTGTGGGGCCTTTTGGCCTTGTACTGCCAAATTCTCTAAAAGGACGTTGGAGGCGGCTTATGGTAGAAAAATTTGCATTAAATTCTCTTGCAACAGCTCTGGTGGACATTCCTGCAGTCTGCATGCCAATATCACGCTCCCTTAAAACTTGAGACATCTGTGGCATTGTGTTGTATGACAAAACTGCCCATTTTAGAGTGGCCTTTTATTGTCCCCAGCACAAGGTGCACCTGTGTAATGATCATACTGTTTAATCAGCTTCTTGATATGCCAAACCTGTCAGGTGGATGGATTATCTTGGCATAGGAGAAATGCTCACTAACAGGGATTTAAACAGATTTCAGGGATCAGGGATCTTTTATTTCAGCTCATGAAACATGGGACCAACACTTTACATGTTGCGTTTATATTTTTGTTCAGTGTAAAAAAAAGTGATGTAATCAACGGACAATGTTTACTTTTTTAATTGAGGCTATGACAGACTGTCTTACAAATCAGTATTTCAATCTGGAGGAAGTGTGGTTTGAAGTGACTGAAATTCATCACTAAGGAATTGGGTTCAGTTCAGAAGTTCAGAAGATCAGGCAATAATGTTATCATCTTCTGTGTAGAAAATACCATCATCCTGTTACGTTCCCCAGCAAGAAAACCCAATTATGACACTCAAACAAAAGGGGGAACTAACAGAGTCACTGACAACAACCAAAACTAAACAGGTGGGGTTCTAGAAGGGATTCTGAAAGACCCTCATGGGGGTGTCCAGTGAAAGACCCTCATGGGGGTGTCCAGTGAAAGACACTCATGGGGGTGTCCAGTGAAAGACCCTCATGGGGGTGTCCAGTGAAAGACACTCATGGGGGAGTCCACTGAAAGACCCTCATGGGGGTGTCCAGTGAAAGACCCTCATGGGGGTGTCCAGTGAAAGACCCTCATGGGGGTGTCCAGTGAAAGACCCTCATGGGGGTGTCCAGTGAAAGACACTCATGGGGGAGTCCACTGAAAGACACTCATGGGGGAGTCCAGTGAAAGACCCTCATGGGGGTGTCCAGTGAAAGACCCTCATGGGGGAGTCCAGTGAAAGACCCTCACGGGGGTGTCCAGTGAAAGACCCTCATGGGGGTGTCCAGTGAAAGACCCTCATGGGGGTGTCCACTGAAAGACCCTCATGGGGGTGTCCAGTGAAAGACCCTCATGGGGGTGTCCAGTGAAAGACACTCATGGGGGAGTCCAGTGAAAGACACTCACGGGGGTGTCCAGTGAAAGACACTCATGGGGGAGTCCACTGAAAGACCCTCACGGGGGTGTCCAGTGAAAGACACTCATGGGGGAGTCCACTGAAAGACCCTCATGGGGGTGTCCAGTGAAAGACACTCATGGGGGTGTCCAGTGAAAGACACTCACGGGGGTGTCCAGTGAAAGACACTCATGGGGGTGTCCAGTGAAAGACACTCACGGGGGTGTCCAGTGATAGACCCTCATGGGGGTGTCCAGTGAAAGACACTCACGGGGGTGTCCAGTGAAAGACCCTCATGGGGGTGTCCAGTGAAAGACCCTCACGGGGGTGTCCAGTGAAAGACCCTCATGGGGGTGTCCAGTGAAAGACACTACGGGGGTGTCCAGTGAAAGTTGACTAGCAACAACAATTTGAACCTAAAAGACACCCACCATGAGCGTCAACTAAATTTGCCCAAGAAGAGGAAAACAAACAAAAACCCACACAAACTTAAAGACAGGAAGCAAACCCAAAAGGAGGAGCAAAACGAGATGAGATAAAGTATTGTTTGCTAAAGATCTAAACACGGAGCGCTAACTGAAGGTGTCCACATCTATCAAGACAACTAAAGGTGTCGACCCTCCACATCTATCAAGACAACTAAAGGTGTCGACCCTCCACATCTATCAAGACAACTAAAGGTGTCGACCCTCTACATCTATCAAGACAACTAAAGGTGTCGACCCTCCATATCTATCAAGACAACTAAAGGTGTTAACCCTCCACATCTATCAAGACAACTAAAGGTGTCGACCCTCCACATCTATCAAGACAACTAAAGGTGTCGACCCTCCACATCTATCAAGACAACTAAAGGTGTCGACCCTCCACATCTATCAATACAACTAAAGGTGTCGACCCTCCACATCTATCAATACAACTAAAGGTGTCGACCCTCCACATCTATCAATACAACTAAAGGTGTCGACCCTCCACATCTATCAATACAACTAAAGGTGTTGACCCTCCACATCTATCAATACAACTAAAGGTGTTGACCTCCACATCTATCAATACAACTAAAGGTGTTGACCTCCACATCTATCAAGACAACTAAAGGTGTTGACCCTCCACATCTATCAAGACAACTAAAGGTGTTGACCCTCCACATCTATCAATACAACTAAAGGTGTCGACCCCCCACAATTATCAAGACAACTAAAGGTGTTGACCCTCCACATCTATCAAGACAACTAAAGGTGTTGACCCTCCACATCTATCAAGACAACTGAAGGTGTTGACCCTCCACATCTATCAAGACAACTAAAGGTGTTGACCCTCCACATCTATCAAGACAACTACAGGAGTTGACCTCCACATCTATCAAGACAACTAAAGGAGTTGACCCTCCACATCTATCAAGACAACTACAGGAGTTGACCTCCACATCTATCAAGACAACTAAAGGTGTCGACCCTCCACATCTATCAAGACAACTAAAGGTGTTGACCCTCCACATCTATCAAGACAACTAAAGGTGTTGACCCTCCACATCTATCAAGACAACTACAGGAGTTGACCTCCACATCTATCAAGACAACTAAAGGAGTTGACCCTCCACATCTATCAAGACAACTACAGGAGTTGACCTCCACATCTATCAAGACAACTAAAGGAGTTGACCCTCCACATCTATCAAGACAACTAAAGGTGTTAACCCTCTGCATCTCTCAAGACAACTAGAGGAGTTAACCTCCACATCTATCAAGACAACTAAAGGTGTTAACCCTCCACATCTATCAAGACAACTAAAGGTGTTAACCCTCCACATCTAGAGACAACTAAAGGTGTTAACCCTCTGCATCTCTCAAGACAACTAGAGGAGTTAACCTCCACATCTATCAAGACAACTAAAGGTGTTGACCCTCCACATCTATCAAGACAACTAAAGGTGTTGACCCTCCACATCTATCAAGACAACTAAAGGTGTTGACCCTCCACATCTATCAAGACAACTAAAGGTGTCGACCCTCCACATCTATCAATACAACTAAAGGTGTTAACCCTCCACATCTATCAAGACAACTAAAGGTGTCGACCCTCCACATCTATCAAGACAACTAAAGGTGTCGACCCTCCACATCTATCAATACAACTAAAGGTGTTAACCCTCCACATCTATCAAGACAACTAAAGGTGTCGACCCTCCACATCTATCAATACAACTAAAGGTGTTAACCCTCCACATCTATCAAGACAACTAAAGGTGTCGACCCTCCACATCTATCAATACAACTAAAGGTGTTAACCCTCCACATCTATCAAGACAACTAAAGGTGTCGACCCTCCACATCTATCAAGACAACTAAAGGTGTCGACCCTCCACATCTATCAAGACAACTAAAGGTGTCGACCCTCCACATCTATCAAGACAACTACAGGTGTTGACCCTCCACATCTATCAAGACAACTACAGGTGTTGACCCTCCACATCTATCAAGACAACTAAAGGTGTTGACCCTCCACATCTCTCAAGACAACTAAAGGTGTTAACCTCCACATCTATCAAGACAACTAAAGGTGTCGACCCTCCACATCTATCAAGACAACTAATGGTGTCGACCCTCCACATCTATCAAGACAACTAAAGGTGTCGACCCTCCACATCTATCAATACAACTAAAGGTGTTAACCCTCTGCATCTATCAAGACAACTAAAGGTGTCGACCCTCCACATCTATCAATACAACTAAAGGTGTTAACCCTCTGCATCTATCAATACAACTAAAGGTGTCGACCCTCCACATCTATCAAGACAACTAAAGGTGTCGACCCTCCACATCTATCACTGGGCAAGCCACTCTTAAATACACCACATGACCAAAAGTATCTGGACACCTGCTCGTCGAACATTTCATTCCGAAAATCATGGGCGTTAATATGGAGTTGGTCCCCCCTTTGCTGCCATAACAACCTCCACTCTTCTGGGAAGGCTTTCCACTAGATGTTGGATCATTGCTGCAGGGACTTGCTTCCATTCAGCCACAAGAGCATTAGTGAGGTCGGGCACTGATGTTGGGTGATTAGGCCTGGCTGGCCTTTTAGCTTTCCAATTCATTCCAATGATGTACGATGGGGTTGAGGTCAGGGCTCTGTGCAAGCCAGTCAAGTTCTTACACACCGATCTCAACAAGCCATTTCTGTATGGACCTCTATTTGTTGACGGGGGCATTATCATGCTGAAACAGGAAAGTGCCTTCCCCAGAATGTTACCACAAAGGAAGCACAGAATCATCTAGAATGTCATTGTATGCTGTATCGTTAAGATTTCCCTTCACGGGACCTAAGGGGCCCGAACCATGAAAAACAGCCCCAGTCCATTATTCCTCCTCCACCAAACTTTACAGTTGGCACTATGCATTGGGGCAGGTAGCGTTCTCCTGGCATCGGCCAAACCCAGATTTGTCCGTCGGACTGCCAGATGGTGAAGCGTGATTCATCACTCGAGAGAACGCGTTTCCACTGCTCCAGAGTCCAATGGCGGCGAACTGTACACCACTCCAGCCGACGCTTGGCATTGCGCATGGTGATCTCAGGCTTGTGTGCGGCTGCTCGGCCGCGGAAACTCATTTAATGAAGCTCCCAATGAACCGTTATTGTGATGATGTTGCTTCCAGAGGCAGTTTGGAACTCGGTAGTGAGTGTTGCAACTGAGGACAGATTATTTTTAAGCGCTGCGTACTTCAGCACTCGGCGGTCCCGTTCTGTGTACTTGTTTGGCTTGCCACTTCGCAGCTGAGCCGTTGTTGCTCTCTACGTGATGTCACAAAAGCATTTGTTACAGACTTTGGTTTTTTCCGTTTATGTTCTGAGGTTGGACTTTAGCATGTAGGGCGCACCGATTGGTGTCACCTCATTAGTCACTATGTGTTACACCTGTGCTGGTTTCCATCTTGTTATCGGGAAGGTGTTTCACAGGTGCTACACTATATATAGAAAAGTATGAGGGGGTTGGTGACACCTTAATTGGGGAGAATGGCCTCGTGGTAATGGCTGTAAGTGCTGTTATGCGTTTTGTCCTATAATTTTTGTTTTAATCCCAACCCATTGTCCCCCGGTAGGCCGTCATTGTAAATAAGAATTTGTTCTTAACTGACTTGCCTAGTTAAATAAAACAATACAAAAATGGATCTGTGATTGGTTCTCATGCAATAGATAGACAGACAGTAGATCTGTGATTGGTTCCAATGCAATAGATAGACAGACAGTCAATCTGTGATTGGTTCCCATGCAATAGATAGACAGACAGTAGATCTGTGATTGGTTCCCATGCAATAGATAGACAGACAGTAGATCTGTGATTGGTTCCCATGCAATAGATAGACAGACAGTAGATCTGTGATTGGTCAGACGAGCTTGAGGTGCTGCCATGGAGATCGTACTTTGCTCTATGGCTGTCCAGTCCTGTGTTACTGCTGCCGGACCCAAATCCTTAGGGGCGGATAGATGCCCCCTCCTCATTGGCTGAAAGCCAGGACTCTATAGGGGGCCCCTGAGACTCTGGGAATAAACCCACAATGAATCCTCAGACCTCTCTTTCTTTCTCTATTTCTCATTCCCTCTCTCACGGACTCACTCTTTTCTCTCTCTCCCTCTGTTTCTCTCAACATTCTCATTTGAATCAAGAAAACATGTAAATAGACAGAAAATGCTACTTTGAGATGAGGGCTTTTCCCAAAAGATATTCCTTCAATATGATTATAGATGATTTGAGTGGGATTTTCAGAATAGATGTAGATTAAGTAGAGCAGAATATACTATCTGCTTCTATACTCAGTCCATTAGTTCACTCTGTCTGGACCAGAATATACTATCTACTTCTATACTCAGTCCATTAGTTCACTCTGTCTGGACCATAACTCAACAAAGAATTGACAAAAGAAAGCATTAGAATCAGAGAGGAGTTGTGAGATGAAACATATTGCTGGTTTTATTATTTGTTGTCAAGGAGAAAACATGACATGTGTCCCTGCTGGGCGGTGGAGGGGTTCTGATTGTTTCCCTCTAGTACAGGTTCTTCTGCACGTGGCTGGTGATGTACTTGACGGCCAGCATGGTCTCCTCACAGGTGGGCTTGATCTGAGATTCAGGTAACAGGAAGCCATAGCGCCCGGTGTCACGCAGCTCAAACGTGTAGGAGTACTTCACCCCCAGGTCGTAGGCCCAGTCGTCAGAGCCACCGGCAGCAGGGTCTGGGGAGGAGGAGATATCAGGAGGAACATATTATGGGTGATATCCTGGAGGATCGCGCTATAGCAAGGACAGCACACTACACACTACACACTACACACGACACACTACACACTACACAGCTAAATATACATCCAATCACAGACTGACAGGAGAGGAGAGGACATGGGCCTAATCACTCAGTCACTATGGGTTCATATCCTGGATGATCAAATGTAGAGATGTACTGTAGCTACCGCAGCTCTCAATAGCAGGCTATTTAAAGCATAAGGACACAGCCCTGGTGTAGCCATGGTCTTGTACTCACAAATGGTAGCAGCTCCAGGGCCACTGGTGTACTCGGTTCCATACAGACTACGGAGAGCCTTGGAAGCTCCCTCAGCAACAGTCATCTACAGCAGGAGAGAGAGACAGAGAGAGAGAGAGACAGGGAGAGAGAGAGACAGAGAGAGAGAGACAGAGAGAGAGAGAGAGACAGAGAGAGAGAGACAGAGAGAGAGAGAGAGACAGGGTGTGAGGAGAGGAGGGTGAGAGGAGAGGAGGGTGAGGAGAGGAGGATGAGGAGAGGGTGTGAGGAGAGGAGGGTGAGAGGAGGGTGAGAGGAGAAGAGGGTGAGATGAGAGGAGGGTGAGAGGAGAGGAGAGGAGGGTGAGAGGAGGGTGTGAGGAGAGGAGAGGAGGGTGTGAGGAGAGGAGGGTGTGAGGAGTGAAGGGTGAGAGGAGAGGAGGGTGAGAGGAGAGGAGTCTGTCTGGATGGGGTGGTTATAGGAGGGGTATTAGATATCTGTCTGGATGGGGTGGTTATAGAGGGGGTATTAGATATCTGTCTGGATGGGGTGGTTATAGAGGGGGTATTAGATATCTGTCTGGATGGGGTGGTTATATCTGTCTGGATGGGGTGGTTATAGAGGGGGTATTAGATATCTGTCTGGATGGGGTGGTTATATCTGTCTGGATGGGGTGGTTATAGAGGGGGTATTAGATATCTGTCTGGATGGGGTGGTTATAGGAGGGGTATTAGATATCTGTCTGGATGGGGTGGTTATAGGAGGGGGTAGTAGATATCTGTCTGGATGGGGTGGTTATAGGAGGGGTATTAGATATCTGTCTGGATGGGGTGGTTATAGAGGGGGTATTAGATATCTGTCTGGATGGGGTGGTTATAGGAGGGGTAATAGATATCTGTCTGGATGGGGTGGTTATAGGAGGGGTAATAGATATCTGTCTGGATGGGGTGGTTATAGGAGGGGTAGTAGATATCTGTCTGGATGGGGTGGTTATAGGAGGGGGTAGTAGATATCTGTCTGGATGGGGTGGTTATAGGAGGGGTATTAGATATCTGTCTGGATGGGGTGGTTATAGAGGGGGTATTAGATATCTGTCTGGATGGGGTGGTTATAGGAGGGGTATTAGATATCTGTCTGGATGGGGTGGTTATAGAGGGGGTATTAGATATCTGTCTGGATGGGGTGGTTATAGGAGGGGTATTAGATATCTGTCTGGATGGGGTGGTTATAGGAGGGGGTAGTAGATATCTGTCTGGATGGGGTGGTTATAGGAGGGGTATTAGATATCTGTCTGGGTGGGGTGGTTATAGAGGGGGTATTAGATATCTGTCTGGATGGGGTGGTTATAGGAGGGGTATTAGATATCTGTCTGGATGGGGTGGTTATAGGAGGGGTAATAGATATCTGTCTGGATGGGGTGGTTATAGGAGGGGTAATAGATATCTGTCTGGATGGGGTGGTTATAGGAGGGGGTATTAGATATCTGTCTGGATGGGGTGGTTATAGGAGGGGTAGTAGATATCTGTCTGGATGGGGTGGTTATAGGAGGGGGTAGTAGATATCTGTCTGGATGGGGTGGTTATAGGAGGGGTATTAGATATCTGTCTGGATGGGGTGGTTATAGGAGGGGGTAGTAGATATCTGTCTGGATGGGGTGGTTATAGGAGGGGTATTAGATATCTGTCTGGATGGGGTGGTTATAGAGGGGGTATTAGATATCTGTCTGGATGGGGTGGTTATAGGAGGGGTATTAGATATCTGTCTGGATGGGGTGGTTATAGGAGGGGTAATAGATATCTGTCTGGATGGGGTGGTTATAGAGGGGGTAATAGATATCTGTCTGGATGGGGTGGTTATAGGAGGGGGTATTAGATATCTGTCTGGATGGGGTGGTTATAGAGGGGGTATTAGATATCTGTCTGGATGGGGTGGTTATAGAGGGGGTATTAGATATCTGTCTGGATGGGGTGGTTATAGGAGGGGTATTAGATATCTGTCTGGATGGGGTGGTTATAAGAGGGGTATTAGATATCTGTCTGGATGGGGTGGTTATAGGAGGGGTAGTAGATATCTGTCTGGATGGGGTGGTTATAGGAGGGGGTAGTAGATATCTGTCTGGATGGGGTGGTTATAGAGGGGGTAGTAGATATCTGTCTGGATGGGGTGGTTATAGGAGGGGTATTAGATATCTGTCTGGATGGGGTGGTTATAGAGGGGGTATTAGATATCTGTCTGGATGGGGTGGTTATAGGAGGGGTATTAGATATCTGTCTGGATGGGGTGGTTATAGGAGGGGTAATAGATATCTGTCTGGATGGGGTGGTTATAGAGGGGGTATTAGATATCTGTCTGGATGGGGTGGTTATAGAGGGGGTATTAGATATCTGTCTGGATGGGGTGGTTATAGAGGGGGTATTAGATATCTGTCTGGATGGGGTGGTTATAGGAGGGGTAATAGATATCTGTCTGGATGGGGTGGTTATAGGAGGGGTATTAGATATCTGTCTGGATGGGGTGGTTATAGGAGGGGTAATAGATATCTGTCTGGATGGGGTGGTTATAGGAGGGGTAATAGATATCTGTCTGGATGGGGTGGTTATAGGAGGGGTAGTAGATATCTGTCTGGATGGGGTGGTTATAGGAGGGGGTAGTAGATATCTGTCTGGATGGGGTGGTTATAGGAGGGGTATTAGATATCTGTCTGGATGGGGTGGTTATAGAGGGGGTATTAGATATCTGTCTGGATGGGGTGGTTATAGAGGGGGTATTAGATATCTGTCTGGATGGGGTGGTTATAGGAGGGGTAATAGATATCTGTCTGGATGGGGTGGTTATAGAGGGGGTATTAGATATCTGTCTGGATGGGGTGGTTATAGGAGGGGTAATAGATATCTGTCTGGATGGGGTGGTTATAGGAGGGGTATTAGATATCTGTCTGGATGGGGTGGTTATAGGAGGGGTATTAGATATCTGTCTGGATGGGGTGGTTATAGAGGGGTAATAGATATCTGTCTGGATGGGGTGGTTATAGGAGGGGTAGTAGATATCTGTCTGGATGGGGTGGTTATAGGAGGGGTATTAGATATCTGTCTGGATGGGGTGGTTATAGAGGGGTAATAGATATCTGTCTGGATGGGGTGGTTATAGAGGGGGTATTAGATATCTGTCTGGATGGGGTGGTTATAGAGGGGGTATTAGATATCTGTCTGGATGGGGTGGTTATAGAGGGGGTATTAGATATCTGTCTGGATGGGGTGGTTATAGGAGGGGTAATAGATATCTGTCTGGATGGGGTGGTTATAGGAGGGGTATTAGATATCTGTCTGGATGGGGTGGTTATAGAGGGGGTATTAGATATCTGTCTGGATGGGGTGGTTATAGGAGGGGTAATAGATATCTGTCTGGATGGGGTGGTTATAGGAGGGGTATTAGATATCTGTCTGGATGGGGTGGTTATAGGAGGGGTATTAGATATCTGTCTGGATGGGGTGGTTATAGAGGGGTAATAGATATCTGTCTGGATGGGGTGGTTATAGGAGGGGTATTAGATATCTGTCTGGATGGGGTGGTTATAGAGGGGGTAGTAGATATCTGTCTGGATGGGGTGGTTATAGGAGGGGTATTAGATATCTGTCTGGATGGGGTGGTTATAGAGGGGGTAATAGATATCTGTCTGGATGGGGTGGTTATAGGAGGGGTATTAGATATCTGTCTGGATGGGGTGGTTATAGGAGGGGTAATAGATATCTGTCTGGATGGGGTGGTTATAGGAGGGGTATTAGATATCTGTCTGGATGGGGTGGTTATAGGAGGGGTATTAGATATCTGTCTGGATGGGGTGGTTATAGGAGGGGTAGTAGATATCTGTCTGGATGGGGTGGTTATAGGAGGGGTAATAGATATCTGTCTGGATGGGGTGGTTATAGAGGGGGTATTAGATATCTGTCTGGATGGGGTGGTTATAGGAGGGGTAGTAGATATCTGTCTGGATGGGGTGGTTATAGGAGGGGTATTAGATATCTGTCTGGATGGGGTGGTTATAGAGGGGGTATTAGATATCTGTCTGGATGGGGTGGTTATAGGAGGGGTAATAGATATCTGTCTGGATGGGGTGGTTATAGGAGGGGTATTAGATATCTGTCTGGATGGGGTGGTTATAGAGGGGTATTAGATATCTGTCTGAATGGGGTGGTTATAGGAGGGGTAATAGATATCTGTCTGGATGGGGTGGTTATATCTGTCTGGATGGGGTGGTTATAGGAGGGGTATTAGATATCTGTCTGGATGGGGTGGTTATAGGAGGGGTATTAGATATCTGTCTGGATGGGGTGGTTATAGGAGGGGTAATAGATATCTGTCTGGGTGGGGTGGTTATAGAGGGGGTATTAGATATCTGTCTGGATGGGGTGGTTATAGAGGGGGTATTAGATATCTGTCTGGATGGGGTGGTTATAGAGGGGTAATAGATATCTGTCTGGATGGGGTGGTTATAGGAGGGGTAGTAGATATCTGTCTGGATGGGGTGGTTATAGGAGGGGTATTAGATATCTGTCTGGATGGGGTGGTTATAGAGGGGTAATAGATATCTGTCTGGATGGGGTGGTTATAGGAGGGGGTATTAGATATCTGTCTGGATGGGGTGGTTATAGGAGGGGTATTAGATATCTGTCTGGATGGGGTGGTTATAGAGGGGGTATTAGATATCTGTCTGGATGGGGTGGTTATAGAGGGGGTATTAGATATCTGTCTGGATGGGGTGGTTATAGAGGGGGTAATAGATATCTGTCTGCATGGGGTGGTTATAGGAGGGGTATTAGATATCTGTCTGGATGGGGTGGTTATAGAGGGGTAATAGATATCTGTCTGGATGGGGTGGTTATAGGAGGGGTATTAGATATCTGTCTGGATGGGGTGGTTATAGAGGGGGTATTAGATATCTGTCTGGATGGGGTGGTTATAGGAGGGGGTAGTAGATATCTGTCTGGATGGGGTGGTTATAGGAGGGGTAATAGATATCTGTCTGGATGGGGTGGTTATAGGAGGGGTATTAGATATCTGTCTGGATGGGGTGGTTATAGGAGGGGTATTAGATATCTGTCTGGATGGGGTGGTTATAGAGGGGTAATAGATATCTGTCTGGATGGGGTGGTTATAGGAGGGGTATTAGATATCTGTCTGGATGGGGTGGTTATAGGAGGGGTATTAGATATCTGTCTGGATGGGGTGGTTATAGAGGGGGTATTAGATATCTGTCTGGATGGGGTGGTTATAGGAGGGGTAATATATATCTGTCTGGATGGGGTGGTTATAGGAGGGGTAATAGATATCTGTCTGGATGGGGTGGTTATAGGAGGGGTATTAGATATCTGTCTGGATGGGGTGGTTATAGAGGGGGTATTAGATATCTGTCTGGATGGGGTGGTTATAGAGGGGTATTAGATATCTGTCTGGATGGGGTGGTTATAGGAGGGGTATTAGATATCTGTCTGGATGGGGTGGTTATAGAGGGGGTATTAGATATCTGTCTGGATGGGGTGGTTATAGGAGGGGTATTAGATATCTGTCTGGATGGGGTGGTTATAGAGGGGTAATAGATATCTGTCTGGATGGGGTGGTTATAGGAGGGGTATTAGATATCTGTCTGGATGGGGTGGTTATAGAGGGGGTATTAGATATCTGTCTGGATGGGGTGGTTATAGGAGGGGTAATATATATCTGTCTGGATGGGGTGGTTATAGGAGGGGTATTAGATATCTGTCTGGATGGGGTGGTTATAGAGGGGTATTAGATATCTGTCTGGATGGGGTGGTTATAGAGGGGGTATTAGATTTCTGTCTGGATGGGGTGGTTATAGGAGGGGTAATAGATATCTGTCTGGATGGGGTGGTTATAGAGGGGGTATTAGATTTCTGTCTGGATGGGGTGGTTATAGGAGGGGTAATAGATATCTGTCTGGATGGGGTGGTTATAGGAGGGGTATTAGATATCTGTCTGGATGGGGTGGTTATAGAGGGGTATTAGATATCTGTCTGGATGGGGTGGTTATAGAGGGGTATTAGATATCTGTCTGGATGGGGTGGTTATAGAGGGGGTATTAGATTTCTGTCTGGATGGGGTGGTTATAGGAGGGGTAATAGATATCTGTCTGGATGGGGTGGTTATAGGAGGGGTATTAGATATCTGTCTGGATGGGGTGGTTATAGAGGGGTATTAGATATCTGTCTGGATGGGGTGGTTATAGGAGGGGTAATAGATATCTGTCTGGATGGGGTGGTTATAGGAGGGGTATTAGATATCTGTCTGGATGGGGTGGTTATAGGAGGGGTATTAGATATCTGTCTGGATGGGGTGGTTATAGAGGGGTATTAGATATCTGTCTGGATGGGGTGGTTATAGGAGGGGTATTAGATATCTGTCTGGATGGGGTGGTTATAGGAGGGGTAATAGATATCTGTCTGGATGGGGTGGTTATAGGAGGGGTATTAGATATCTGTCTGGATGGGGTGGTTATAGAGGGGGTAGTAGATATCTGTCTGGATGGGGTGGTTATAGGAGGGGTATTAGATATCTGTCTGGATGGGGTGGTTATAGAGGGGTATTAGATATCTGTCTGGATGGGGTGGTTATAGGAGGGGTAATAGATATCTGTCTGGATGGGGTGGTTATAGGAGGGGGTAGTAGATATCTGTCTGGATGGGGTGGTT
>NC_092095.1:5460530-5523030 GCF_045679555.1 Salvelinus alpinus
CCAAATGTGCTAGCTGGGCATATAGATGATATGATGTAGGATTATAGAATGGTCACGGTGCGTCCATTGATATCCTATTAAATGAGTTATACTATGTCATTCTATGAGCCTCACCTCCTTGACGAACCACTGGCAGAAAGCGGTGGAGATCCACTCCCTGGCATGAATACCACAGTCCAGGAAGATAGAGGGCTTGGTGGAGCTGGACTTCTTACCGATCTGTAGAGATACGTTTTTACTAATTTAATCTTTATTTCAACAGGTTTGTGTTGTTGAGATTGAAGTAGACTATATGTTGTTCAATAGAGGTTACTCTGGATAAGAGCTGATCCAAAATGTGAACCCGAGTAGGCTAGAACATTTCATAGACCACTGTCCAGACTATTTCATAGACCACTGTCCAGACTATTCAATAACAGTATCAATAAATGTTGACAATAAAGTGAGTAATACCTTGAGAACGTTCATGGGACGTCCCTCGTAGGTGTTTCCGATCACCTGACGGCTGATCAGGTCGGGGTTAGAGGAGGAGATGGAGGAGATCCATGCCTGGATCTGGAGACACACATAGATCGAGGGATGAAAGAGAACGGGATGAGAGAGAAAGAGAGAGAGACAGTGGTAGCGAGAGAGATAGTATCTTTGTTCCAACTGTTGTATTAGGATATATTGACAGAGAGAGAGAGAGAGCGAGTGAGAGATAGAAAGAGAAGGCTAGAGAGACTTACTTTGTCCCAACTGTTGTATTTGGTGTAGCTGTGTGTTCTGGGGTCTGGGGTTCTGTTGTCCAGCTGCTCTTCCATCTGAGCCTGCAGATCCTCAATCAGGACCCTGAGAACAGAGACAATTCCCCCATCAACGTACGCTGAGTATAACAAACATTAGGAACACCTTCCTAATATGGAGTTGCACCCTCCCCCTTTTTGCCCTCAGAAAAGCCTCAATTCGTCAGGGCATGGACTCTACAAGCTGTCGAAAGAGTTCCACAGGGATGCTGGCCCATGTTGACTCCAATGCTTCCCACAGTTGTGACAAGTTGGCTGGATGTCCTTTGGGTGGTGGACCATTCTTGATACACACAGGAAACTGTTGAGCGTGAAGACCCCAGCCGTGTTGCAGTTCTTGACACAAAACCGGTGCACTTGGCATCTACTACCATACCCTGTTCAAAGGCACTTAAATATTTTGTCTTGCCCGTTCACCCTCTGAATGGCACACAATTGTCTCAAGGCTTAAAAATCCTTCTTTAACCTGTCTCCATCTACACTGATTGAAGTGGATTTAACAGGTCAATAAGGGATCGTAGCTTTCACCTGGATTCACCTGGTCAGTCTGTCATGGAAAGAGCAGGTGTTCTTAATTTTTATGTTCAGTGTACATACTAGATACTACTATTAATTAACGTATAATATTATATATACTGTCCAGTTTTATTATTTTTCTTTCATTGGAAAGTCTCTTTCTTGTTTTCAGTCCTCTACATTTTCTCTTTTTGTTTCTGCAGGCTTGTTCGATGCGGCCTTTTTTTTTTAATACCCCAGGCTGGACAATCCATGTCCTTACACCATCATGTAGACACCTGCCAGCTCTCTTTACCACAGTGGAAGCATGTGTCTTCATTTCACTGTCTCCTGATGAACTTAACTCTGTTTAGCAGCTAGTTCCATGGACACACTGCCTTCAATGGACCTTGCCAAGGTCAGATTACTTTCAGTCAATAGTCTCTTTTGTATAGCTTCAACTCCGTAACCCACATACTTCCCACTGGGCAAAAAACGGTTGAGTCAACGTTGTTTCCACGTCATTTCAACAAAAACATTCAATATGTTGAATCAAAGTGGAAAACTGATTTAAAAAGTCATCAACGTTTCATATTGTTTTCGCCCAACGTTTAACCTAAATCCAATGATACATTACTGAGCAGAAAGAGTATTTATATTAGTATACCGTAGTATAGTATCCAGTAATATCTATATAACAGTAATATCTATATATAATATCTATATTACAGTCTCCATCCCACTTTACTGCAGAAGGGTATAGACTATATCAGTGTGTAGTATGTATGTATTATGTATGTATTATCTATGTAGTATGTAGTAGTTTCTATTTGTAGTAATATCTACACTACCGTTCAAAAGTTTGGGGTCACTTAGAAATGTCCTTGTTTTTGAAAGAAAATCACATTTTTTGTCCTTAAAATAACATCAAATTGATCAGAAATACAGTGTAGACATTGTTAATGTTGTAAATGACTATTGTAGCTGGAAACGACAGATTTTTAAAGAAGCAATAAAACTGTTCTTCTTTAGACTAGTTGAGTATCTGGAGCATCAGCATTTGTGGGTTCGATTACAGGCTCAAAATGGCCAGAAACAAAGACCTTTCTTCTGAAACTCATCAGTCTATTCTTGTTCTGATTGATGAAGGCTATTCCATGTCAGAAATTGCCAAGAAACTGAAGATCTCGTACAACGCTGTGTACTACTTCCTTCACAGAACAGAGCAATCTGTCTCTCACCAGAATAGAAAGAGGAATGGGAGGCCCCGGTGCACAACTGAGCAAGAGGCCAAGTACATTAGAGTATCTAGTTTGAGAAACAGACGCTTCACAAGTCCTCAACTGGCTGCTTCATTAATTAGTTCCCGCGAAACACCAGTCTCAACGTCAACAGGGAAGAGGCGACCCCAAACTTTTGAACGGTAGTGTATATGTCAAATCAAATCAAATGTATTTATAAAGCTTACATCAGCTGATATCTCAGTGCTGTACAGAAACCCAGTAAAACCCCAAACAGCAAGCAATGCAGGTGTAGAAGTATGTAGTAGTATCTATATGTAGTAGTATCTATATGTAGTAGTATCTATATGTAGAAGCAGTGGATTAATGATTTCCAAAGTACAAATACTTTAAAGTACAACTAAGTCGTTTTTGTGGGTATTTACAATTTATATTTTTAAAAACTTTTATTTTACTTCACTACATTCCTAAAGACAACTAGGTACTTTTTACACCAAACATTTTCCCAGACACCCAGAAGTACTTTTTACATTTTGAATGGTTAGCAGGACAGAAAAATGGTCTAATTCACACACTTATCAAGAGAACATTCCTGGTCATCACTACTACCTGTGATCTGGAGGACTCATTTAACACCCATGCTTCGCTTGTAAATGATGAGTGTTGGCGTGTACCCCAGGCTATCCGTACATTTAAAAAACAATAACATTGTGCCATCTGATTGACTTAATATATGAAATATGAAATTATTTGTACTTTTACCTTTATTTTTGATACTTAATAATATTTTAGCAATTACATGTACTTTTAATACTGAAATATATTTAAAACCAAATACTTTTAGACTTTTGCTCAAGTAGTATTTTACTGGCTGACTTTTACATGAGTAACGTTCTATTAAGGAATCTATACTTTACTCAAGTATGACAACTGGATACTTTTTCCACCACGGTGTAGTTGTGTGTAGTATATATATATATATACAGTATATGTGTAGTAGTATGTAGTAGTATCTATATGTAGTAGTATGTAGTAGTATATGTGTAGTAGTATCTATATGCAGTAGTATGTAGTAGTAGTATATATATATATATATATATACAGTATATGTGTAGTAGTATGTAGTAGTATCTATATGTAGTAGTATGTAGTAGTATATATGTAGTAGTATCTATATGCAGTAGTATGTAGTAGTAGTATATATATATATATATATATACAGTATATGTGTAGTAGTATGTAGTAGTATCTATATGTAGTAGTATGTAGTAGTATATATGTAGTAGTATCTATATGCAGTAGTATGTAGTAGTAGTATATATATATATATATATATACAGTATATGTGTAGTAGTATGTAGTAGTATCTATATGTAGTAGTATGTAGTAGTATATATGTAGTAGTATCTATATGCAGTAGTATGTAGTAGTAGTATATATATATATATATATATACAGTATATGTGTAGTAGTATGTAGTAGTATCTATATGTAGTAGTATGTAGTAGTATATATGTAGTAGTATCTATATGTAGTAGTATGTAGTAGTATATATGTAGTAGTATCTATATGCATTAGTATGTAGTAGTAGTATATATATATATATATATATATATATATATATATATGTAGTAGTATGTAGTAGTATCTATATGTAGTAGTATGTAGTAGTATCTATATGTAGTAGTATGTAGTAGTATCTATATGTAGTAGTATCTATATGTAGTAGTATGTAGTAATAGTATCTATATATATATATATATATATATATATCTGTAGTAGTATGTAGTAGTATCTATAGGCAGTAGTATCTATATGTAGTAGTAGTATATATATATATATGTAGTAGTATGTAGTAGTATCTATATGTAGTAGTATCTATATGCAGTAGTATGTAGTAGTATATATTTATGTAGTAGTATGTAGTAGTATCTATATGTAGTAGTATCTATAGGCAGTAGTATCTATATGCAGTAGTATGTAGTAGTAGTATGTATGTATGTATATATATATATACATATATATATATGTGTGTATTACCCAGTCTCCATGCCACTCTGCTGCAGAATGGTATAGACCATGTCAGTGTGGGCAGCTGGAACATGGAGATCCACGTCAATATCGATGGTCACCAGGTCAGCACTCTCAGGACTCCAGAAGTCCACCTGCAGAGGGAGACACAGACACACAGACAGACAGAGTTGAACACAAACAGCAGAGGGAGACATACATTTTAACACATACTCTACATCCTCAAACACGTCCTTTACAGCATAGAGAAGCAAAGTGTTCTGGTTCTAGTGTGTGGACCTAGAGGGCCTGAAATAAGTCTCTGGGAACCAAATTGATTTGAAATGAAATGTTTTCTTTTACAGCATCGTAACCAGTAACCAGGCCAGTCCAGTACAGCTTGGCTCGGCTAAGAATAGTGAAAGGGTTTCTTATGTACCTCCATGCTGTTGGCCAGCTCCTTGATAAGGAGAACATGCTCATCAATGACAGGCTTCAGACGGAACACTTTCTCCCTGGACAACCAAGACAAGAGATTTACACTGTTATTATAGAACACCTTGACAACCAAGACAAGATATATATACTGTTATTATAGAACACCTTGACAACCAAGACAAGAGACATATACTGTTATTATAGAACACCTTGACAACCAAGACAAGAGACATATACTGTTATTATAGAACACCTTGACAACCAAGACAAGAGACATATACTGTTATTATAGAACACCTTGACAACCAAGACAAGAGACATATACTGTTATTATAGAAGACCTTGACAACCAAGACAAGAGACATATACTGTTATTATAGAACACCTTGACAACCAAGACAAGATATATATACTGTTATTATAGAACACCTTGACAACCAAGACAAGAGACATATACTGTTATTATAGAACACCTTGACAACCAAGACAAGAGATTTACACTGTTATTATAGAACACCTTGACAACCAAGACAAGAGATATACACTGTTATTATAGAACACCTTGACAACCAAGACAAGAGACATATACTGTTATTATAGAACACCTTAACGTTCTCGGAACTCTTTGAGAACATAATATTCTATAGAACCAGCTGTAGGAAACAGTGTGCTGAAGTACTGAAATGATCACAGAAAAACGTTCCCTGAACTATTTGAGAACATTGCCGATGTCAAACCAGTTGGAGAACGTTGCCAAAATTAAAAAATAAAGGTCACACTTTATTTGGACATTCTGGATTTTTCATGTGTACATGCTCTCGAGATGGTCATACTTTAAACAAATTATCTGTTGATAAGGAACTGCGTACTACGGTTACGATTAGGGTTAGGTTTAGAATAAGGGAAAGGGGATACCTAGTCAGTTGCACGACTGAATGCATTCAACTGAAATGTTTCTCCCAATCAGAGAGGTGCAAGATACGGATTAGGCTAAGGGTTAAGGTAAGGGTTAAGTTTAGGGTTAGGATTAAGGATTAAAGTTAGGTTTAGAGCTAGGGTTATTAGATAGTTAGTTGACATTTTACTGATAATGTGTAGATAGTCTGTAGAGCATCTACAGATGGACTATCCAAATAAAGTGTTACCAAATTCAATTTACCAATTTTTTTACTTTTAGGAAAGTTCTGTTAAAGTAATGAAAAATTATGTTTTTTTCCCTATGTTCCTTAAATGTGCTGAGAATGTTCCGAAACTATCCTGCACCATTCCCCAGAACGTTGTGGTAAGGTTGTGTGCAAAATAACCATAGGACAACCACGCTCTCACCAAACTCTAAGAAACATATGGTTCGCAGAACGTTTTGCGCCAACTGGGTTATAGAACACATTTTATAGATCTCAAGGAACATTAATGAACATATCAGAATACAATCGTCCACATGATCATTCACGAGGTCTCCATTCGTCACCAATAAGCCACAAGGCAGCATAGATTGCAATGTACAGAGTCTATCTTCATAACTTTCTAAGTATAATTTTCCATGTCATATTCCGAGATTGTGTTATTTGAAACACCAAAATAAAAGGTAGATATTTTACCCGTCGAAACGCGTCACCTCAGCCAGGGCCACTGCCACAAATCCTAGAAGCAGAAGAATCTTCATCATGTTGCCAGTGAAGCTGTCTTCACCAATCCCCATCCTTTATAACCCCTGACTCTCTCCCTCTCCACCAATCACAAGCCTCTGTGCCTCGACCCCCCCCCCCCCCCCCCCCCGCCCCACTCTCTCCACCAATCCCCATCCTCAGCCGATTGGCCCAGTGCTATCTCTCTGTCCAGAAGCCTATCTGACCACCTGGTAGCAGCAGGTGTTCGTCCAGGGTTATAGTAGCTTCTGCCTCTCAATAAGAACCTCTTCAATGATTAACAAGCTGTGATGGAATCCTTCTAATGGGTGTTCTAGAATGGTGCGGAGCGTGGACAGCCAAGGTCATTGGTCTGTTCTGACACTGTGACTTGGAACGCAGTCATATTACATCTTATGAAAAACATCGAGCAAACGTTTTAGCAATCAGTATGGGTTGTGGTCAGATCGGTTGATTCTGACGATACAGAACGACCAGGCCTGTATATTACTAAGACTTTTGCTTTGACACAAGCGTGTAGGGAGGCGTAGGGATGATGTGGAAATGACGCAACCTATTGGGTAGGTTACTGCCCCCGTACCTCTCTTTTACCCCATTGATGAAGAAGTGCACAACAATCAGAAATCACAAGGAGATGTATTGGATTTAGACTCGTTCCATTTTATTTATATACTGTACACTTACAGAAGAGATGCGTATCTATGGAAAGATGTCAACGTGTTTCAATAACACCAAGACAACTGATCTGCCGCAGATACAGAATATCAACAGAATGTACATCATCATCATCATCGTTTCTCCCTAGAGTTGCACAGTAACTTTCCCCAAAATTCCCGGCTTTTCCAGGAATTCTGATAGTAAAATGATAGGAATTAGGAGGTAATAAGCAGGAACAAACCTCCAACCAGGATTTGTGGAAAACCTGGGAATTTCGGGAAAGTTACTGGAATTTTACAACCCTATTTCTCCCTAATCTCATGTGCCATACGTTACAGCTAGGCCTAGGACGTTGACTGGACCTTAAAGTTCTGTTGTGAAGGCCTAGGACGTTGACTGGACCTTAAAGTTCTGTTGTGAAGGCCTAGGTGGTTGACTGTACATGACAGTTTTGTTGTGAAGGCCTAGGTGGATGACTGTACATTACAGTTTTGTTGTGAAGGCCTAGGTGGATGACTGTACATTAACGTTTTGTTGTGAAGGCCTAGGTGGATGACTGTACATTAAAGCTCTGTTGTGAAGGCCTAGGTGGATGACTGTACATTAAAGCTCTGTTGTGAAGGGCTAGGACGTTGACTGTACATTACAGTTTTGTTGTGAAGGCCTAGGTGGTTGACTGTACATGACAGTTTTGTTGTGAAGGCCTAGGTGGTTGACTGTACATTACAGTTTTGTTGTGAAGGCCTAGGACGTTGACTGTACATTACAGTTTTGTTGTGAAGGCCTAGGTGGTTGACTGTACATTACAGTTTTGTTGTGAAGGCCTAGGACGTTGACTGTACATTACAGTTCTGTTGTGAAGGCCTAGGTGGTTGACTGTACATTACAGTTTTGTTGTGAAGGCCTAGGTGGATGACTGTACATTAACGTTTTGTTGTGAAGGCCTAGGACGTTGACTGTACATTACAGTTTTGTTGTGAAGGCCTAGGTGGTTGACTGTACATTACAGTTTTGTTGTGAAGGCCTAGGACGTTGACTGTACATTACAGTTTTGTTGTGAAGGCCTAGGTGGATGACTGTACATTACAGTTTTGTTGTGAAGGCCTAGGTGGATGACTGTACATTACAGTTTTGTTGTGAAGGCCTAGGTGGTTGACTGTACATTAACGTTAAAGTATTTCTCCCAGACCCATGGAACACATTAAACCTCTACATGTACCAGTCTCCCTATGCGAAGGCAACTATGAACACAACATGTCACACTGAGTGTACCAAACGTTAGGAACATCTTCCTGCCCTCAGAACAGCCTCAATTCCCACGGACTCTACAAGGTGTCGAAAGCATTCCATTAAAGCGGGAATCCTTAGTCGAAACAATAACAAAGGAACTCCCCACCCCTTTTGGTTAAAATCTGAGGGATGGGGCTGAAGAAATGTAACCACTGTCAAATTCATAGACAGAGAGATATATGCAAAGACTGACCATCCATGATATCAAAACTATTGTTTTAACCATGTTTTGAGGCTGTATAGTGTTTGCTTACATTTACTTTGTTTACAAACATTGGAGTAAAACAATATTATATGTTGGGTTCTGATGGCGTGTGACAGTTTAACTAAGCTCATGAGGCATTTACAAGTAAAATTCTTGAAGAATTAAAAAAAAGTACAAATAATTAATTTAAAGTAAAAAAAGAAAGGAAGAATGTAGTAACTGCAGATTGGCTCTTTAAAGTTTCCTTCAATTTAAAGCAGTTGCACAAAACATATTCAGGTGAAATTTCCCTTAAATGAAGTGAAACGTTTAAGGATGAGGTCCCTTATCTGCTTGTCGGGGTTCAAGCTGTGGAACCACTGTGTCACCGTCAGGACAAATTGGACACATCGCCTCAGGATGAGCTACTTCTGAGCTCCTTACCATGCCTGCCAAATATCAGAACTCAACATCAACCAGATCATGCAAAATGCTTATGATGTATTTTGGACTATTTTTAATGATATTTACTTTAAACGTCTTCTTATCCCGAACCGCTGGAATGATCGGAACCAAATGTAGCGTATAGCGTGTATGGATGCACGTCTTTAAGAGTCTAGCTAAAACGCCATGGACGCTATGAACCAATGAGCTTGCATGACATTTTTTTCCTGTCTTTACAGCGCCACTATGTTGCCAAACTCAACCATACTCTACAAGTTAGCTAGACTCACCTCCCTTAGCAAATTTCATCACTCAGATTCAAACAGAACAAGAATATTGATCTAAATATGCTTAGATATGTTAAGTCTTGACAGGGTTTGGAACATGTGTACCCATCCTTGTCTGATTTCTATGCGTCTAAGTATGTGTAAGACCACGCACATGTGAATGTTCATTGGTCAATAGCTGCCATGCTGTTTTTGTTACTAGTCTGGAAAATATTGTGTTGAGAGACCTTGGTCCATACATGCCACATGCCAAGTTTAATTCAGATCGATCAATCGGTGCTAGAGGAGTAGTATTTTAAGTGATTTTCACAACATTCAAAATGGTGGAAAATCCATCATGGCGGACTATAGGTTCTTGAGCCGAATGTGTTCCTTGTGAGGAAAGGGAACTATGAACTAAATTTCATGACTCTCGGTCACACGGGGTGCGGGGTAAACCTTTAAAGTGTATCATTTTCAATCGCTTGTTTTCGCGCCGCCATTTGGCCAATTGGCATGATATCGCACGAGGGGGTGTGGTCCTTGGGCCTTTATCATGTTGCTAAGTTGCACAGTCCTGGGCCTTTACCATGTTGCTAAGTTGCACAGTCCTGGGCCTTTTCATTTCACAGGAATTTGAATTTTTTTCAACGGAGGAAAAAGGAACATAAGGAACAAATAGAATGCCATAGCGTTTCACTTCCCTGCTTGAACCCCTACATAAATAGTACATATAACATTATTAGGCCACTACAGATCTACCCTATACCCTGCTTGAACCCCTACATAAATAGTACATATAACATTATTAGGCCACTACAGATCTACCCTATACCCTGCTTGAACCCCTACATAAATAGTACATATAACATTATTAGGCCACTACAGATCTACCCTATACCCTGCTTGAACCCCTACATAAATAGTACATATAACATTATTAGGCCACTACAGATCTACCCTATACCCTGCTTGAACCCCTACATAAATAGTACATATACCATTATTAGGCCACTACAGATCTACCCTATACCCTGCTTGAACCCCTACATAAATAGTACATATACCATTATTAGGCCACTACAGATCTACCCTATACCCTGCTTGAACCCCTACATAAATAGTACATATACCATTATTAGGCCACTACAGATCTACCCTATACCCTGCTTGAACCCCTACATAAATAGTACATATAACATTATTAGGCCACTACAGATCTACCCTATACCCTGCTTGAACCCCTACATAAATAGTACATATACCATTATTAGGCCACTACAGATCTACCCTATACCCTGCTTGAACCCCTACATAAATAGTACATATACCATTATTAGGCCACTACAGATCTACCCTATACCCTGCTTGAACCCCTACATAAATAGTACATATACCATTATTAGGCCACTACAGATCTACCCTATACCCTGCTTGAACCCCTACATAAATAGTACATATACCATTATTAGGCCACTACAGATCTACCCTATACCCTGCTTGAACCCCTACATAAATAGTACATATAACATTATTAGGCCACTACAGATCTACCCTATACCCTGCTTGAACCCCTACATAAATAGTACATATAACATTATTAGGCCACTACAGATCTACCCTATACCCTGCTTGAACCCCTACATAAATAGTACATATACCATTATTAGGCCACTACAGATCTACCCTATACCCTGCTTGAACCCCTACATAAATAGTACATATACCATTATTAGGCCACTACAGATCTACCCTATACCCTGCTTGAACCCCTACATAAATAGTACATATAACATTATTAGGCCACTACAGATCTACCCTATACCCTGCTTGAACCCCTACATAAATAGTACATATACCATTATTAGGCCACTACAGATCTACCCTATACCCTGCTTGAACCCCTACATAAATAGTACATATACCATTATTAGGCCACTACAGATCTACCCTATACCCTGCTTGAACACCTACATAAATAGTACATATACCATTATTAGGCAACTACAGATCTACCCTATACCCTGCTTGAACCCCTACATAAATAGCACATATACCATTATTAGGCCACTACAGATCTACCCTATACCCTGCTTGAACCCCTACATAAATAGTACATATAACATTATTAGGCCACTACAGATCTACCCTATACCCTGCTTGAACCCCTACATAAATAGTACATATACCATTATTAGGCCACTACAGATCTACCCTATACCCTGCTTGAACCCCTACATAAATAGTACATATACCATTATTAGGCCACTACAGATCTACCCTATACCCTGCTTGAACCCCTACATAAATAGCACATATACCATTATTAGGCCACTACAGATCTACCCTATACCCTGCTTGAACCCCTACATAAATAGTACATATAACATTATTAGGCTACTACAGATCTACCCTATACCCTGCTTGAACCCCTACATAAATAGTACATATACCATTATTAGGCCACTACAGATCTACCCTATACCCTGCTTGAACCCCTACATAAATAGTACATATACCATTATTAGGCCACTACAGATCTACCCTATACCCTGCTTGAACCCCTACATAAATAGTACATATACCATTATTAGGCCACTACAGATCTACCCTATACCCTGCTTGAACCCCTACATAAATAGTACATATACCATTATTAGGCCACTACAGATCTACCCTATACCCTGCTTGAACCCCTACATAAATAGTACATATACCATTATTAGGCCACTACAGATCTACCCTATACCCTGCTTGAACCCCTACATAAATAGTACATATAACATTATTAGGCCACTACAGATCTACCCTATACCCTGCTTGAACCCCTACATAAATAGTACATATACCATTATTAGGCCACTACAGATCTACCCTATACCCTGCTTGAACCCCTACATAAATAGTACATATACCATTATTAGGCCACTACAGATCTACCCTATACCCTGCTTGAACCCCTACATAAATAGTACATATACCATTATTAGGCCACTACAGATCTACCCTATACCCTGCTTGAACCCCTACATAAATAGTACATATACCATTATTAGGCCACTACAGATCTACCCTATACCCTGCTTGAACCCCTACATAAATAGTACATATACCATTATTAGGCCACTACAGATCTACCCTATACCCTGCTTGAACCCCTACATAAATAGTACATATACCATTATTAGGCCACTACAGATCTACCCTATACCCTGCTTGAACCCCTACATAAATAGTACATATACCATTATTAGGCCACTACAGATCTACCCTATACCCTGCTTGAACCCCTACATAAATAGTACATATACCATTATTAGGCCACTACAGATCTACCCTATACCCTGCTTGAACCCCTACATAAATAGTACATATACCATTATTAGGCCACTACAGATCTACCCTATACCCTGCTTGAACCCCTACATAAATAGTACATATACCATTATTAGGCCACTACAGATCTACCCTATACCCTGCTTGAACCCCTACATAAATAGTACATATACCATTATTAGGCCACTACAGATCTACCCTATACCCTGCTTGAACCCCTACATAAATAGTACATATACCATTATTAGGCCACTACAGATCTACCCTATACCCTGCTTGAACCCCTACATAAATAGTACATATACCATTATTAGGCCACTACAGATCTACCCTATACCCTGCTTGAACCCCTACATAAATAGTACATATACCATTATTAGGCCACTACAGATCTACCCTATACCCTGCTTGAACCCCTACATAAATAGTACATATACCATTATTAGGCCACTACAGATCTACCCTATACCCTGCTTGAACCCCTACATAAATAGTACATATACCATTATTAGGCCACTACAGATCTACCCTATACCCTGCTTGAACCCCTACATAAATAGTACATATACCATTATTAGGCCACTACAGATCTACCCTATACCCTGCTTGAACCCCTACATAAATAGTACATATACCATTATTAGGCCACTACAGATCTACCCTATACCCTGCTTGAACCCCTACATAAATAGTACATATACCATTATTAGGCCACTACAGATCTACAACCTTTGTAATATCATCATACAGCAGACACTCTTATCCAGAGATAGTTACACTTAATGCATTTATCTTAAGATAGCTAGGTGGGACAACCACATATCACAGGCATAGTAAGTAAATGTTTTCCTCATTAAAGTAGCTATCAGCAAGGTCAGAGCTAGTATTTTTATTTTTTATTTAACCTTTATTTAACGAGGCAAGTCAGTTTAAGAACAAATTCTTATATACAATGACGGCCAAGGAACAGTGGGTTAACTGCCTTGTTCAGGGGCAGAACGGCAAATTTTTACCTTGTCAGCTCAGGGATTCGATCTAGCAACCTTTCGGTTACTGGCCCAATACTCTAAACCCTAGGCCACCTGACGCCCCGAAAGTGGCAAAAAAGTCAAGTGCAAGAGTTTGTTCACAAAATCCTTTTTTTTAAGAAGTAACTTTCTTATCACTTTTTCCATGTGGTTTCTTCCTTCACAGACTCCATGAAATTATGACCACTTCCTAAATATTTGCTCAAATTATTAATTGTGTATATGGTTCCACTCTCTCCCCTACAAAAAGTTTTGAAAATTAACACAAATTGTAGTGAATCTCCCCTAACTACTCAGCCAACACATAGTATAACTGTTGTACTGTCTTTCTATTCAGTTAAATGTTTTTCAAATGATCTACATCAGCTTTATTACTGGATTTCTGAAGAATCGACAATGGTGCAGGTCCAATGAATGTGTTCATTTTCGAAAGCTTCTGCATGGAATCTTCAACCTAGGTTCTGACCAGGAAATATAATTACAACACATATTATATCTGTATGGTTCTAGAATTAGAACACATATTATATCTGTATGGTTCTAGAATTAAAACACATATTATATCTGTATGGTTCTAGAATTAAAACACATATTATATCTGTATGGTTCTAGAAATAGAACACATATTATATCTGTATGGTTCTAGAATTAAAACACATATTATATCTGTATGGTTCTAGAATTAGAACACATATTATATCTGTATGGTTCTAGAATTAGAACACATATTATATCTGTATGGTTCTAGAATTAGAACACATATTATATCTGTATGGTTCTAGAATTAGAACACATAGTATATCTGTATGGTTCTAGAATTAAAACACATATTATATCTGTATGGTTCTAGAATTAAAACACATATTATATCTGTATGGTTCTAGAAGTAAAACACATATTATATCTGTATGGTTCTAGAATTAGAACACATATTATATCTGTATAGATCTAGAATTAAAACACATATTATATCTGTATAGATCTAGAACTAAAACACATATTATATCTGTATGGTTCTAGAATTAAAACACATATTATATCTGTATGGTTCTAGAATTAAAACACATATTTTATCTGTATGGTTCTAGAATTAGAACACATATTATATCTATATGGTTCTAGAATTAGAACACATATTATATCTGTATGGTTCTAGAATTAAAACACATATTGTATAGTTCTAGAATTAAAACACATATTATATCTGTATGGTTCTAGAATTAGAACACATATTATATCTGTATGGTTCTAGAATTAGAACACATATTATATCTGTATGGTTCTAGAATTAAAACACATATTGTATAGTTCTAGAATTAAAACACATATTATATCTGTATGGTTCTAGAATTAGAACACATATTATATCTGTATGGTTCTAGAATTAGAACACATATTATATCTGTATGGTTCTAGAATTAGAACACATATTATATCTGTATGGTTCTAGAATTAAAACACATATTATATCTGTATGGTTCTAGAATTAAAACACATTATATCTGTATGGGTCTAGAATTAAAACACATATTATATCTGTATGGTTCTAGAATTAAAACACATATTATATCTGTATGGTTCTAGAATTAAAACACATATTATATCTGTATTGTTCTAGAATTAGAACACATATTATATCTATATGGTTCTAGAATTAGAACACATTTTATATCTGTATGGTTCTAGAATTAAAACACATATTATATCTGTATGGTTCTAGAATTAAAACACATATTATATCTGTATGGTTCTAGAAATAGAACACATTATATCTGTATGGTTCTAGAATTAGAACACATATTATATCTGTATGGTTCTAGAATTAAAACACATATTATATCTGTATGGTTCTAGAATTAAAACACATTATATCTGTATGGGTCTAGAATTAAAACACATATTATATCTGTATGGTTCTAGAATTAAAACACATATTATATCTGTATGGTTCTAGAATTAAAACACATATTATATCTGTATTGTTCTAGAATTAGAACACATATTATATCTATATGGTTCTAGAATTAGAACACATTTTATATCTGTATGGTTCTAGAATTAAAACACATATTATATCTGTATGGTTCTAGAATTAAAACACATATTATATCTGTATGGTTCTAGAATTAGAACACATTATATCTGTATGGTTCTAGAATTAGAACACATATTATATCTGTATGGTTCTAGAATTAGAACACATATTATATCTGTATGGTTCTAGAATTAAAACACATATTATATCTGTATGGTTCTAGAATTAGAACACATATTATATCTATATGGTTCTACAATTAGAACACATATTATATCTGTATGGTTCTAGAATTAAAACACATATTATATCTGTATTGTTCTAGAAATAGAACACATTATATCTATATGGTTCTAGAATTAGAACACATATTATATCTGTATGGTTCTAGAATTAAAACACATAATATATCTGTATGGTTCTAGAATTAAAACACATATTATATCTGTATGGTTCTAGAATTAGAACACATTATATCTGTATGGTTCTAGAATTAGAACACATATTATATCTGTATGGTTCTAGAATTAAAACACATATTATATCTGTATGGTTATAGAAGTAAAACACATATTATATCTGTATGGTTCTAGAATTAGAACACATATTATATCTGTATAGATCTAGAATTAAAACACATATTATATCTGTATAGATCTAGAATTAAAACACATATTATATCTGTATGGTTCTAGAATTAGAACACATATTATATCTGTATGGTTCTAGAATTAAAACACATATTATATCTGTATGGTTCTAGAATTAGAACACATATTATATCTATATGGTTCTACAATTAGAACACATATTATATCTGTATGGTTCTAGAATTAAAACACATATTATATCTGTATTGTTCTAGAAATAGAACACATTATATCTATATGGTTCTAGAATTAGAACACATATTATATCTGTATGGTTCTAGAATTAAAACACATAATATATCTGTATGGTTCTAGAATTAAAACACATATTATATCTGTATGGTTCTAGAATTAGAACACATTATATCTGTATGGTTCTAGAATTAGAACACATATTATATCTGTATGGTTCTAGAATTAAAACACATATTATATCTGTATGGTTATAGAAGTAAAACACATATTATATCTGTATGGTTCTAGAATTAGAACACATATTATATCTGTATAGATCTAGAATTAAAACACATATTATATCTGTATAGATCTAGAATTAAAACACATATTATATCTGTATGGTTCTAGAATTAAAACACATATTATATCTGTATGGTTCTAGAATTAGAACACATATTATATCTATATGGTTCTAGAATTAGAACACATATTATATCTGTATGGTTCTAGAATTAAAACACATATTGTATAGTTCTAGAATTAAAACACATATTATATCTGTATGGTTCTAGAATTAGAACACATATTATATCTGTATGGTTCTAGAATTAAAACACATATTATATCTGTATGGTTCTAGAATTAAAACACATATTATATCTGTATGGTTCTAGAATTAAAACACATATTATATCTGTATAGATCTAGAATTAAAACACATATTATATCTGTATGGTTCTAGAATTAGAACACATATTATATCTGTATGGTTCTAGAAATAAAACACATATTATATCTGTATGGTTCTAGAATTAAAACACATATTATATCTGTATAGATCTAGAATTAAAACACATATTATATCTGTATGGTTATAGAATTAAAACACATATTATATCTGTATGGTTATAGAATTAAAACGCATTACATCTGTATTGTCCTAGAATTAAAACACATATTATATCTGTATGGTTATAGAATTAAAACGCATTACATCTGTATTGTCCTACAATTAAAACACATATTATATCTGTATGGTTCTAGAATTAAAACACATATTATATCTGTATGGTTCTAGAATTAAAACACATATTATATCTGTATGGTTCTAGAATTAAAACACATATTATATCTGTATGGTTCTAGAATTAGAACACATTTTATATCTGTATGGTTCTAGAATTAAAACACATATTATATCTGTATGGTTCTAGAAATAAAACACATATTATATCTGTATGGTTCTACAATTAAAACACATATTATATCTGTATAGATCTAGAATTAAAACACATATTATATCTGTATGGTTCTAGAATTAAAACACATATTATATCTGTATGGTTCTAGAAATAAAACACATATTATATCTGTATGGTTCTAGAATTAAAACACATATTATATCTGTATAGATCTAGAATTAAAACACATATGATCTATTTGTGGTTCTAGAATTAGTACATAGCTACACACTCCACCTCCTTCTCTCCTCTCTTCACATTAGACATGGCCTCCATGGCCTGCTTGTTTTTGTTGGTGAGGTGCAGTACCTCGGAGGTAGGAAAGGGTAGACATCTTGGAGCTGATGTAGTGGTGTGTCCCGGCGGGGCCAGCGGGGGAACAGTGTAGCAGGCGAAACATGTTCTTCCTGAAGTTCTGTCCCACAAAGCCGTAGAGGATGGGGTTGACACAGCTGGTGATATAGCGTAACATTGACGCAATTATGTAACCTTGACGCAATTATGCAAAACTTTAGTTCCGGGTTTCAAACCGAGATGAACCTCAAAGCTACCTGTTGAGGAAGGCTATGCAGATGGTGAAGGGCATGGCCGTGTCGATGACGTCCACCATCACACAGTTAGTTACAACCTCCAGCTGGGTCAGCAGCTCCATGAAGTGTAAAACCTGAGGACAGGAACAGATGACATTAACTACACACAGCACAGATCTAGAAAGAAAAAAAATGAAATTTCTCATCACTTCAAGAGAACATTCACGGAGGAACAGGATAATAACAGGATATAACAGGATAATTACAGGATATAACCGGATAATAACAGGATAATAGCAGGATATAACAGGATAATAACAGGATAATAACAGGATAGTAACAGGATAATAACAGGATAATCTGTTTAAAAGAATCAATGGAAGAATTCCAAATGAATTCAGAGAATAAATCAAATCAATCAAATCAAGTTTATTTTATATAGCCCTTCGTACATCAGCTAATATCTCGAAGTGCTGTACAGAAACCCAGCCTAAAACCCCAAACAGCAAGCAATGCAGGTGTAGAAGCTTTGACTTTGAGGCGCTGCTGTATAAACCAAACAAGTCCTGACTACCTTTTCAAATGTCCTATTGTCGGAGCTAGCAGGTGTGGAAATAATTGATATTCAATTAATGGTGAAAAGAGACTCACTGTATTGCACGCTCCCATGTGATCAATATATGTGACAATAAGATATATTTTCATCATGTCGGACGATGTGATAAAGACCTGAGTGGTTAAAACATTATCAAATAAATATATCATATGGAAGCATACATAGAATGCAGTGTGTGTAGAGTGAGTATCTTTAGAATGCAGTGTGTGTGGAGGGAGTATCTTTAGAATGCAGTGTGTGTAGAGTGAGTGTCTTTAGAATGCAGTGTGTGTAGAGTGAGTGTCTTTAGAATGCAGTGTGTGTAGAGTGAGTATCTTTAGAATGCAGTGTGTGTAGAGGGAGTATCTTTAGAATGCAGTGTGTGTGGAGAGAGTGTCTTTAGAATGCAGTGTGTGAAGATGGAGTATCTTTAGAATGCAGTGTGTGTGGAGAGAGTGACTTTAGAATGCAGTGTGTGTAGATGGAGTATCTTTAGAATGCAGTGTGTGTGGAGAGAGTGTCTTTAGAATGCAGTGTGTGTAGATGGAGTATCTTTAGAATGCAGTGTGTGTGGAGAGAGTGTCTTTAGAATGCAGTGTGTGTGGAGAGAGTGTCTTTAGAATGCAGTGTGGGTGGAGGAGTATCTTTAGAATGCAGTGTGTGTGGAGGGAGTCTCTTTAGAATGCAGTGTGTGTAGATGGAGTATCTTTAGAATGCAGTGTGTGTGGAGGGAGTATCTTTAGAATGCAGTGTGTGTGGAGGGAGTATCTTTAGAATGCAGTGTGGGTGGAGGAGTATCTTTAGAATGCAGTGTGTGTGGAGGGAGTCTCTTTAGAATGCAGTGTGTGTAGATGGAGTATCTTTAGAATGCAGTGTGTGTGGAGGGAGTATCTTTAGAATGCAGTGTGTGTAGATGGAGTATCTTTAGAATGCAGTGTGTGTGGAGAGAGTGTCTTTAGAATGCAGTGTGTGTGTGGAGAGAGTGTCTTTAGAATGCAGTGTGTGTGGAGGGAGTCTCTTTAGAATGCAGTGTGTGTGGAGGGAGTCTCTTTAGAATGCAGTGTGTGTGGAGGGAGTCTCTTTAGAATGCAGTGTGTGTGGAGGGAGTCTCTTTAGAATGCAGTGTGTGTGGAGGGAGTCTCTTTAGAATGCAGTGTGTGTGGAGGGAGTATCTTTAGAATGCAGTGTGTGTGGAGGGAGTCTCTTTAGAATGCAGTGTGTGTAGATGGAGTATCTTTAGAATGCAGTGTGTGTGGAGAGAGTGTCTTTAGAATGCAGTGTGTGTGGAGGGAGTCTCTTTAGAATGCAGTGTGTGTGGAGGGAGTCTCTTTAGAATGCAGTGTGTGTGGAGGGAGTCTCTTTAGAATGCAGTGTGTGTGGAGGGAGTATCTTTAGAATGCAGTGTGTGTGGAGGGAGTATCTTTAGAATGCAGTGTGTGTGGAGAGAGTGACTTTAGAATGCAGTGTGTGTAGATGGAGTATCTTTAGAATGCAGTGTGTGTGGAGAGAGTGTCTTTAGAATGCAGTGTGTGTAGATGGAGTATCTTTAGAATGCAGTGTGTGTGGAGAGAGTGTCTTTAGAATGCAGTGTGTGTGGAGAGAGTGTCTTTAGAATGCAGTGTGTGTGGAGGGCGTGTCTTTAGAATGCAGTGTGTGTGGAGGGAGTCTCTTTAGAATGCAGTGTGTGTAGAGGGAGTGTCTTTAGAATGCAGTGTGTGTGGAGGGAGTGTCTTTAGAATGCAGTGTGTGTGGAGAGAGTGTCTTTAGAATGCAGTGTGCGCAGAGGGAGTATCTTTTGAATGCAGTGTGTGTGGAGAGAGTCTCCTCCCACCTGGTGGGGCACCCAACACAGGAAGAAAACTAGGACAGCCGACGCCAGTATCCTCAACACCTCATCATCTCTCGACCGGGTGGTCTTCTGGATGCTCCGCGCCCCGACCAGGGCTCCACCAATCAGGCAGTAGCAGGTGATGATAACGAGGAAGGGAAACAGGAACCCAAGGATGCTCTTCATCAGGCTGATGGTGAGGAGGAGGTGCCTGGAGCCCTGATTGATTGATTTAATTTATTAGTGAATAGTGATGGGCTGTTCCAGATGGAGACCATAATAGATGGTAAGGATACAAACACAATGAGACTTCACACTCAATGGAATTCAACAGAAAAACAGCAATAGCACTAATTACCAGAATATCAACATGTTCCTGTTTAAGAGTCACTTCATGAAAACACAGCCCTGATCATGTCAAACCTCAGGGTGCAGTACTCCACACGTGGTGATGTTGTAGTTGGTGATGTGCACCAGGTCTCTGGTCAGGGCCGTGGGGACGGACAGCAGGAGGGCGAAGATCCAAACCAGGACGCAGGTGATACGGGCGTAGAGCACAGTACGGCGCTGCCGCGACCTCACCGGGTGAACGATGGCCAGATAGCGGTCGATGCTGAGCGCGGTGAGGAAGAAGATGGAGCTGTAGAGGTTGAACATTACCAGTCCAGCGCTGGCCTTACACAGGAACCCACCGAAGGGCCACTGGTAGCCTGTGGCTGTGAAGGTGGCCCACATGGGCAGGGTGATCAGGAAGGTAAGGTCTGAGATGGCGAGGTTGAGGACGAACACGTTGGCCACTGTCTTCAGCTTCATGTAACGGTAGATCACCGCCGCCACCATGCTGTTCCCCACCATGCCGATGACAAAGTTACAGCCGTACACTACCGGGATCAGGGTGAAGATGAAGTTGTGCCTCCCAGACATGCTGCAGTTCAGATGGATACCTTCTGTCTCTGTGGTCGATGCTCCTCCCGCCGTAAGGTTCTCCATCATCCTGTTTAACAGCTATATCCAGATTCCAGGGCAAACAGTCAGTACTATTACAGAAACACAAGAGAGAGAGAGAGAGAGAGAGAGAGAGAGAGAGAGAGAGAGAGAGAGAGAGAGAGAGAGAGAGAGAGAGAGAGAGAGAGAGAGAGAGAGAGAGAGAGAGAGAGAGAGAGAGAGAGAGAGAGAGAGAGAGAGAGAGAGAGATGGATGGAGAGAAAAAGAAAGAGAGAGAAATGGATAGTGAGAAAGAGGCGGAGAGAGGGAGAGTGAGAGAAAGAGAGAGAGTGTGAGAGAGAGAGACCCTTTTTTTACACCCTACATACCCTGATAGATAAACATGTCCACCAAAATAATACCAAAATATACGCTTGCTTTATCGACTTCCAAAAAGCATTTGATTCTATTTGGCATACAGGACTGTTCTACAAAGTTATTGAAAGTGGTGTAGGGGGTAAAACATATGACATAATTAAATCAATGTACACTGGCAATACGTGCAGCATTAAAATTGGTAAGAAAGGAACATAATTCTTTAACCAGGGGCGGGGCCTTCGCCAGGGTTGCAATCTGAGCCCTGCACTCTTCAATATAACGAATTGGCCACTATTCTAGAAAAATCCTCAGCCCCTGGTGTTAGTCTCCACAATTCAGAAGTTAAATGCCTACTCTTTGCAGATGACCTATGCCTGCTGTCACCACAGCACATGGCCTACAGCAGTGCCTGGACCTGCCAGTAAACCCCAAAAATACTAAAATAATGATTTTCCAGAGAAGATACAGATCTCAGGGAATTAGACCAAAGTTCTCAATTGGTACAAAATATATAGAGTACTGTACACACTACAATTACTTGTCACGTCCTGACCATAGTGCTTATGTGTTTTGTTTGTTTTAGTGTTGGTCAGGACGTGAGCTGGGTGGGCATTCTATGTTGTGTGTCTAGTTTGTCTGTTTCTGTGTTCGGCCTAATATGGTTCTCAATCAGAGGCAGCTGTCAATCGTTGTCCCTGATTGAGAATCATATATAGGTGGCTTGTTTTGTGTTGGGATTTTTGGGGTGGTTGTTTCCTGTGTCAGTGTTTGTGCCACACGGGACTGTGACGGTTAGTTTGTTTGTTATTTTGTATAGTGTCTTGTTTTCGTGTTTATTAAATCATGGAAACTTACCACGCTGCACATTGGTCCTCCGATCCTTCTCGCCTCTCTTCGTCCGAGGAGGAGGAAGAGCTAGACTGCCGTTACATTACTGAGGTTTAAAAATAAGCTCAACTGGACACCTTAATGAGGCAGTGAATGAACTGAGAGAGAGAGCACGCAGGGCATTCTAAGCCATTAAAAAGCAAATTCAAATTGAAATACCTATTAAAATTTGGCTAAAACTATTTGAACCAATGGCACTTTTATGGGAGTGAGGTGTGGGGTCCACTTGCAAAACAAGATTATGCCCTGCAATGCCAAGAGCTGAGCAAAAAAAGAGTCCCCTCATCCAGCTGGTCCTGGGGCTGAGTTCACAAACCTGTTCTACTAACACACTGAAGCCTCAGTCCCCTCATCCAGCTGGTCCTGGGGCTGAGTTCACAAACCTGTTCTACTAACACACTGAAGCCTCAGGACCAGAACATCCAATCAATCAGAATAAACCAAATTACAACACAGTCAAAACAAAACTACATTTCTTATTGGGAAACACAAGCACAAACACAAAGCAAAATGCAGTGCTATCTGGCCCTAAATCGACAGTACACCGTGGCTAAATATTTGACCATGGTTACTGATCAAAACCTTAGAAAAACCTTGACAAAGTACAGGCTCAGTGAGCACAGCCTTGCCATTGAGAAGGGTAGACACAGGAAAACCTGGCTCCCTGTAGAGGAAAGGCTGTGCAGCCACTGCACAACAGCAGAACCTGAAACAGCAGAACCAGAACCTGAAACGGAGCTGCACAAAATGTCAAAAATATAAAACAATTAGAGAGTGTCATTTTCCCAAATTTGAAACCCATATTCAAGGGTGAGGATAGGCTACCCGTCCTGTTGGGGGAGTACGCAGAGAGCTGTGGGTTGGCAGCGCACTACATTGCTGCCTGCCATAAGTTGAGGGACAGTGTCTGACAGACCAATCAACCTGCACATGTCCTCTACTGTATGCTTATTGTTATTGTTCAATGTATGGTTATTTTGACCCTTGGTTATTGTTGTTACTGTTGTCAAGTTGACAATTTTGATTCTCATTTTTATTTTATTTTTATATTGTAAATATCCAAAATTAGCTTTGGCAATATGTTCATTGTTACGTCATGCTAATAAAGTGAATTGAATTGAATTGAGAGACAGAGAGAGAATTTACAAAAAAACAGAGCTAACTAGAATGCTATTTGGCCCTAAACAGAGAGTACACAGTGGCAGAATACCTGACCACTGTGACTCAAATCAAATCAAATTTTATTAGTCACATACACATGGTTAGCAGATGTTAATGCGAGTGTAGCGAAATGCTTGTGCTTCTAGTTCCGACAATGCAGTAATAACCAACAGTAATCTAACCTAACAATTCCACACTACTACCTTACACACACACACAAGTGTAAAGGGATAAAGAATATGTACATAAAGATATATGAATGAGTGGTGGTACAGAACGGCATGGCAGATGCAGTAGATGGTATAGAGTACGGTATATACGTATGAGATGAGTACTGTAGGGTATGTAAACATAAAGTGGCATAGTTTAAAGTGGCTAGTGGTACATGTATTGCATAAAGATGGCAAGATGCAGTGGATGATATAGAGTACAGTATATACATATGAGATGGGTAATGTAGGGTATGTAAACATTGTATTAAGTGGCATTGCTTAAAGTGGCTAGTGGTACATTTTTACATAATTTCCATCAATTCCCATTTTTAAAGTGGCTGGAGTTGAGTCAGTATGTTGGCAGCGGCCGCTAAATGTTAGTGGTGGCTTTTTAACAGTCTGATGGCCTTGAGATAGAAGCTGTTTTTCAGTCTCTCGGTCCCTGCTTTGATGCACCTGTACTGACCTCGCCTTCTGGATGATAGCGGGGTGAACAGGCAGTGGCTTGGGTGGTTGTTGTCCTTGATGATCTTTATGGCCTTCCTGTGACATCGGGTGGTGTAGGTGTCCTGGAGGGCAGGTAGTTTGCCCCTGGTGATGCGTTCTGCAGACCTCACTACCCTCTGGAGAGCCTTACGGTTGTGGGCGGAGCAGTTGCCGTACCAGGCGGTGATACAGCCCGACAGGATGCTCTCGATTGTGCATCTGTAGAAGTTTGTGAGTGCTTTTGGTGACAAGCCGAATTTCTTCAGCCTCCTGAGGTTGAAGAGGCGCTGCTGCGCCTTCTTCACAACGCTGTCTGTGTGGGTGGACCAATTCAGTTTGTCCGTGATGTGTACACCGAGGAACTTAAAACTTTCCACCTTCTCCACTACTGACCCGTCGATGTGGATAGGGGGGTGCTCCCTCTGCTGTTTCCTGAAGTCCACAATCATCTCCTTTGTTTTGTTGACGTTGAGTGTGAGGTTATTTTCCTGACACCACACTCCGAGGGCCCTCACCTCCTCCCTGTAGGCCGTCTCGTCGTTGTTGGTAATCAAGCCTACCACTGTAGTGTCATCCGCAAACTTGATGATTGAGTTGGAGGCGTGCATGGCCACGCAGTCGTGGGTGAACAGGGAGTACAGGAGAGGGCTCAGAACGCACCCTTGTGGGGCCCCAGTGTTGAGGATCAGCGGGGTGGAGATGTTGTTACCTACCCTCACCACCTGGGGGCGGCCCGTCAGGAAGTCCAGGACCCAGTTGCACAGGGCGGGGTCGAGACCCAGGGTCTCGAGCTTGATGACGAGTTTGGAGGGTACTATGGTGTTAAATGCTGAGCTGTAATCGATGAACAGCATTCTCACATGGGTATTCCTCTTGTCCAGATGGGTTAGGGCAGTGTGCAGTGTGGTTGCGATTGCGTCGTCTGTGGACCTATTGGGTCGGTAAGCAAATTGGAGTGGGTCTAGGGTGTCCGGTAGGGTGGAGGTGATATGGTCCTTGACTAGTCTCTCAAAGCACTTCATGATGACGGAAGTGAGTGCTACGGGGCGGTAGTCGTTTAGCTCAGTTACCTTAGCTTTCTTGGGAACAGGAACAATGGTGGCCCTCTTGAAGCATGTGGGAACAGCAGACTGGGATAAGGATTGATTGAATATGTCCGTAAACACACCAGCCAGCTGGTCTGCGCATGCTCTGAGGACGCGGCTGGGAATGCCGTCTGGGCCTGCAGCCTTGCGAGGGTTAACACGTTTAAATGTTTTACTCACCTCGGCTGCAGTGAAGGAGAGCCCGCAGGTTTTGGTAGGGGGCCGTGTCAGTGGCACTGTATTGTCCTCAAAGCGGGCAAAAAAGTTGTTTAGCCTGTCTGGGAGCAAGACATCCTGGTCCTCGACGGGGCTGGTTTTCTTTTTGTAATCCGTGATTGACTGTAGACCCTGCCACATACCTCTTGTGTCTGAGCTGTTGAATTGCGACTCGATTTTGTCTCTGTACTGAGACTTAGCCTGTTTGATTGCCTTGCGGAGAGAATAGCTACACTGTTTGTATTCGGTCATGCTTCCGGTCACCTTGCCCTGGTTAAAAGCAGTGGTTCGCGCTTTCAGTTTCACGCGAATGCTGCCGTCAATCCACGGTTTCTGGTTTGGGAATGTTTTTATCGTTGCTGTGGGTACGACATCGTCAATGCACTTCCTAATGAACTCGCTCACCGAATCAGCATATTCGTCAATATTGTTGTTGGACGCGATGCGGAACATATTCCAATCCGCGTGATCGAAGCAGTCTTGAAGCGTGGATTCAGATTGGTCGGACCAGCGTTGAACAGACCTGAGCGCGGGAGCTTGTTGTTTGAGTTTCTGTTTGTAGGCTGGAATCAACAAAATGGAGTCGTGGTCAGCTTTTCCGAAAGGGGGGCGGGGGAGGGCCTTATAAGCGTCGCGGAAATTAGTATAACAATGGTCTAGTGTTTTTCCAGCCCTGGTAGCACAATCGATATGCTGATAGAATTTAGGGAGTTTTGTTTTCCACCTCATTTTGACCCACTGACCCAAACCTAAGGAAAGCTTTGAGTATGTACAGACTCAGTGAGCATAGCCTTGCTATTGAGTAAGGCCGCAGTAGGCAGACCTGGCTCTCAAGAGAAGACAGGCTATGTGCACACCGCCCAAAAAATGAGGTGGAAACTGAGCTGCACTTCCTAACCTCCTGCCAAATGTATGACCATATTAGAGACACATATTTCCCTCAGATCCACAGAGAATTAGAGAACAAAACAGAACAAAACAAAAGCTTCCATATCTACTGGGTGAAATACCACAGTGTTCCATCACAATAGCAAGATTTGTGACCTGATGCCACAAGAAAAGGGCAACCAGTGAAGAACAAACACCATTGTAAATACAACCCATATTTATGTTGATTTATTTTCCCTTTTGTACTTTAACCATTTGTACATTGTTACAACACTGTATATATATAATATAACATTTGTAATGTCTTTATTGTTTTGAAACTTCTGTATGTGTAATGTTTACTGTTAATTTTTATTGTTTATTTCACTTTTGTATATTATCTACCTCACTTGCTTTGGCAATGTTAACATATGTTTCCCATGCTAATAAAACTCCTTGAATTGAATTGAATTGAATTGAGAGAGAGAGACAGCGAGACAGCGAGAGAGAACATTGCATTGGCAATGTTAACATATGTTTCCCAATAAAGCCCTTGAATTGAATTGAGAGAGATATGTGAGGTAGAGCGAGAGAGGTAGAGCGAGAGAGGTAGAGCGAGAGAGAGAGAGACAGAGAGGTAGAGAGAGAGAGAGAGAGAGAGAGAGAGAGAGAGAGAGAGAGAGAGAGAGAGAGAGAGAGAGAGAGAGAGAGTGAGAGAGAGATAGCCTTGCTATTGAGAAAGGCCACCGTAGGCAGACCTGGCTCTCAAGAGAAGACAGGCTATGTGCTCACTGCCCACAAAATGAGGTGGAAACTGAGCTGCACTTCCTAACCTCCTGCCCAATGTATGACCATATTAGAGACACAGATTTCCCTCAGATTACACAGATCCACAAAGAATTTGAAAACAAACCCTATTTTGATAAACTCCCATATCTACTTGGTAAAATACCACAGTGTGTCATCACAGCAGCAAGATGTGTGACCTGTTGTCACAAGAAAAGGGCAACCAGTGAAGAACAAACACCATTGTAAATAGAACCAATATTTATGTTTATTTATTTTCCCTTTTGTACTTTAACTATTTACACATTGTTACAACACTGTATATATACATAATATAACATTTGAAATGTCTTTATTCTTTTGGAACTTTTGTGAATGTAATTTAGACTGTTCATTTTTTTATTGTTTATTTCACTTTGTTTATTATTCATTTCACTTCCTTTGGCAATGTAAATATATTTTTGCCATGCCAATAAAGCCCTTGAATTGAATTGAAATTGATAGAGAGAGAGAGAGGTAGAGAGAGAAAGAAAGAGGGAGGAAGAGAGGGTAGAGAGGGATAGAGAGAGGGATAGAGAGAGGGCTAGAGAGAGAGGTAGAGAGGGATAGAGAGAGGGATAGAGAGAGGGATAGAGAGAGAGGGATAGAGAGAGAGGGATAGAGAGAGAGAGATAGAGAGAGAGAGAGGTAGAGAGGGATAGAGAGAGGGATAGAGAGAGAGGGATAGAGAGAGAGGGATAGAGAGAGGGATAGAGAGAGAGGGATAGAGAGAGAGGGATAGAGAGAGAGGGATAGAGAGAGAGGGATAGAGAGAGGGATAGAGAGAGGGATAGAGAGAGGGATAGAGAGAGGGATAGAGAGAGGGATAAAGAGAGAGGGATAGAGAGAGAGGGATAGAGAGAGGGATAGAGAGAGAGGGATAGAGAGATAGAGAGAGGGATAGAGAGATGGATAGAGAGAGGGATAGAGAGAGGGATAGAGAGAGAGGGATAGAGAGAGAGGGATAGAGAGAGAGGGATAGAGAGAGAGGGATAGAGAGAGAGGGATAGAGAGAGGGATAGAGAGAGAGGGATAGAGAGAGGGATAGAGAGAGGGATAGAGAGAGAGGGATAGAGAGAGGGATAGAGAGAGAGAAGTAGAGAGAGATGATAAGGATTGTGTCCCCACCACTCCAGACCCTGTAAAGACATGCCACGTTTCAGGCTGTTTGATCCAAGGTCCTTGAGAACTTCTAATCACAACACCTCAACAAACAGGACCAACACTGGAAACTTTCCCAGCATCAAATCTGTTTGCTGTGGAAAATTAGCCTCAGGCTACATCGTTGTAGGGTATCTATCCTACCCTGCCTTTCTAAGGTCTTCAAAGGCCAAGTTAACAAACAGATTACCGACCATTTCGATTCCCACCGTACCTTCTCCGCTATGCAATCTGGTTTCAGAGCTGGTCATAGGTGTACCTCAGCCACGCGCAAGGTCCTAAACAATATCATAACCGCAAGAGACATTACTGTGTAGCCGCATTCATCGACTTGGCCAAGGCTTTCGACTCTGTCAATCACCACATTCTTATCGGCAGACCCAACAGCCTTGGTTTCTCAAATGACTGCCTCGCCTGGTTCACCAACTACTTATCAGACAGAGTTCAGTGTGTCAAATCGGAGGGCCTGTTGTCTGGACCTCTGGCAGTCTCTATGGGGGTACCACAGGGTTCAATTCTCTGTATACATCAATGATGTCACTCTTGCTGCTGGTGATTCTCTGATCCATCTCTACGCAGACGACACCATTCTGTATACTTCTGGCCCTTCTTTGGACACTGTGTTAACTAACCTCCAGACGAGCTTCAAAGCCATACAACTCTCCTTCCGTGGCCTCCAACTGCTCTTAAATGAAAGTAGAACTAAATGCATGCACTTCAACCGATCTCTGCCCGCACCTGCCCAACCCGTCCAGCATCACTACTCTGGACGGTTCTGACTTAGAATATGTGGACAACTACAAATACCTAGGTGTCTGGCTAGACTGTAAACTCTCCTTCCAGACTGACATTAAGCATCTCCAATCCAAAATTAAATCTAGAATCATTTACAAATAGCCTCCAACACTCTACTCAACAAATTGGATGCAGTCTATCACAGTGCCATCCGTTTTGTCACCAAAGCCCCATATACTACCTACCATTGCGACCTGTATGCTCTCGTTGTCTGGCCCTCGCTTCATACTCATTGCCAAACTCATTGGCTCCAGGTCATCTATAAGTCTTTGCTAGGTAAAGCCCCGCCTTATCTCAGCTCACTGGTCACCATAGCAGCACCCACCCGTAGCACGCGCTCCAGCAGGTATATCTCACTGGTCACCCCCAAAGCCAATTCCTCCTTTGGCCGCCTTTCCTTACAGTTCTCTGCTGCCAATGACTGGAACGAACTGCAAAAATCACTGAAGCTGGAGACTCATATCTCCCTCACTAACTTTAAGCACCAGCTGTCAGAGCAACTCACAGATCACTGCACCTGTACATAGCCCATCTGTAAATAGCCTATCCAATCTACCTCATCCCCATACTGTATTTATTTATTTATCTTGGTGTTTTTGTACCCCAGTATCTCTACTTGCACATTCATCTTCTGCACATCAATCACTCCAGTGTTTAATTGCTATACTGTAATTACTTCGCCACCATGGCCTATTTCTGGCCTTACCTCCCTTATCTTACCTCATATGAACACACACTGTATAAAGATTTTTCTACGGTATTATTGACTGTACGTTTGTTTATTCCATGTGTAACTCTGTGTTGTTGTATGTGTTTAACTGCTTTGCTTTATTCTTGGCCAGGTCACAGTTGTAAATGAGAACTTGTTCTCAACTTCATATGGGTACCTGGTACGGTAGCGTCCCATCTGGCCAACATCCAGTGAAATTGCAAAATACTCAATTCAAATATTTAACATTCTTGAAAATACAAGTGTTATACATCAAAATAAAGCTTAACTTCTTGTTAATCCAGCCGCTATGTTATATTTCAAAAAGGCTTTACGCCGAAAGCAAACCATAAGATTATCTGAGGACAGTGATCAGCACACAAAACATTACGTACAGTTACCAGCCAAGTCGGAAATAGCAATAAAATTAATCACTTACCTTTGATGATCTTCGTATGGTTGCACTCACAAGACTCCATGTTACACAATAAATGTTTGTTTTGTTCAATAAAGTCCCTCTTTATATCCAAAAACCCTCCATTTTGTTGGCGCGTTTTGTTCAGTAATCCAATGGCTAAAATGCGGTCACAAGAGGCAGACGAAAATTCCAAATAGTATCCGTAAAGTTCGTAGAAACATGTCAAACGATGTTTATAATAAATCTTCAGGTTGTTTTTAGCCTAAATAATCGATAATATTTCCTCCGGACAATAACGTCGTCAATATAAAAGGAAAACAAGAAAGGCGCGCTCTCGGTCGGGCGCAGCAAAGAGCTCTGGGGACATCCCACTATCCACTCATTGAAACTGGTCATTCTCCCTCATTTTTCAGAATAAAAGCCTGAAAAAATGTCTAAAGACTGTTCACAACTTGTGGAGGCCATAGGGAACAGAATATGGGTACTATCCCTTTAAATGGTGGAATGGCTTTCATTGGAAAAACTGCCATTTCAAAGTAATGGCACTTCCTGGATGGATTTTCCTCAGGTTTTCGCCTGCCATTTCAGTTCTGTTATACTCACAGACATTATTTTATTGTTTTAGAAACTTTGGAGTGTTTTCTATCCAAATCTACTACTTGTATGCATATCCTAGCTTCTGGGCCTGAGTAGCAGCCAGTCTACTTTGGGCATTCTTTTCATCCGGAGGTGAAAATAGTGCCCCCTACCCTAGTGAGGTTAAATGAAGGTGAAATAATAATAAATAAATACAAATTATAAATTAGCATCAGGCTGCATAGGGGTTTAGGTTCATAAAAAAATTGCCTTAGCATTCATAGGGGTTTCAGCTTCAGTATAAATTAGCCTCAAAACTACATAGGGGTTTAGCTTCATTATAAATTAGCCTCAGGCTACATATGGGTTTAGCGTCATTGTAAATTAGCCTCAGGCTACATATGGGTTTAGCTTCATTATAAATTAGCCTCAGGCTACATATGGGTTTAGCTTCATTATAAATTAGCCTCAGGCTACATATGGGTTTAGCTTCATTATAAATTAGCCTCAGGCTACATATGGGTTTAGCTTCATTATAAATTAGCCTCAGGCTACATATGGGTTTAGCTTCATTATAAATTAGCCTCAGGCAACATATGGGTTTAGCATCATTATAAATTAGCCTCAGGCTACATATGGGTTTAGCTTCAGTATAAATTAGCCTCAGGCTACATATGGGTTTAGCTTCAGTATAAATTAGCCTCAGGCTACATATGGGTTTAGCTTCAGTATACATTAGCCTCAGGCTACATATGGGTTTAGCTTCATTATAAATTAGCCTCAGGCTACATATGGGTTTAGCTTCATTATAAATTAGCCTCAGGCTACATATGGGTTTAGCTTCATTATAAATTAGCCTCAGGCTACATATGGGTTTAGCTTCATTATAAATTAGCCTCAGGCTACATACGGGTTTAGCATCATTATAAATTAGCCTCAGGCTACATATGGGTTTAGCTTCATTATAAATTAGCCTCAGGCTACATATGGGTTTAGCTTCATTATAAAATGTATGATGTGAAATAGTGTTGTTGAAAACAAATTATCTTCCTTCCTCGTGTGTGTTTTGTTGTGATGGTTGAGGTTTAAACCGTTGGTCTTTATATGTGATGGTTGAGGTTTAAACCGTTGGTCTTTATATGTGATGGTTGAGGTTTAAACCACTGGTCTTTATATGTGATGGTTGAGGTTTAAACCGTTGGTCTTTATATGTGATGGTTGAGGTTTAAACCGTTGGTCTTTATATGTGATGGTTGAGGTTTAAACCGTTGGTCTTTATATGTGATGGTTGAGGTTTAAACCGTTGGTCTTTATATGTGATGGTTGAGGTTTAAACCGTTGGTCTTTATATGTGATGGTTGAGGTTTAAACCGTTGGTCTTTATATGTGATGGTTGAGGTTTAAACCGTTGGTCTTTATATGTGATGGTTGAGGTTTAAACTGTGGCTCTTTATATGTGATGGTTGAGGTTTAAACCGTTGGTCTTTATATGTGATGGTTGAGGTTTAAACCGTTGGTCTTTATATGTGATGGTTGAGGTTTAAACTGTGGCTCTTTATATGTGATGGTTGAGGTTTAAACTGTGGCTCTTTATATGTGATGGTTGAGGTTTAAACCGTTGGTCTTTATATGTGATGGTTGAGGTTTAAACCGTTGGTCTTTATATGTGATGGTTGAGGTTTAAACCATTGGTCTTTATATGTGATGGTTGAGGTTTAAACCGTTCGTCTTTAGTGGAGCTAATCTAGTGACCGAGAGCCTGAAGGAATACTGTTACTGAATCACTAAACAGCTACACATATATTTAGGTAAATCATATTTATTTGACTAATAACGTTTCATGAAAGAGTTGCAGTGGACTGTAATGAGAAGAACTCATGGTATGACTGCTTTTTCTACTGGCTTGGGATCAGTTTCAGAGTTTGCTTAATTAATTATTGTCAAACCATCCGAGAATATCATGGGCAACTTCCTATATACGAAATGAATGTCACTGTATTGCCTATATGTATTTTCTGGCTCTGAGCCTGAGTTCCAGTCTGATTTCTCATCGTTCTACCGGGTTGACTGCATGTGAGATGATGTTTTTCAGCCACAAGGTGGCATCACAACTTTACTGGGACGTTTTGAAACTGATGTCCTTCACTTTGTCCTTTCTAAATGCTGTGTACGGCTAATCACAGTTATAACCACAGTGATAATCTACAGTTATAACCTGGCCCCGTTTTCACAAAGCATCTCAGCGTAGGAGTGTTGGTCCAGTCCATCTGTCCATACAATCATATTCATTATGACCTAAAAGGCTAAACCAATCGTAGATCAGCCCTCCTGCTATGACCTAAAAGGATAAACCAATCCTAGATCAGCCCTCCTGCTATGAGAACCTTTCTGAATGTGGTCCCCGAGCTCTGCCAATAGGACACAGCCGTTTCATCTCTTGCAGGTCAACCATACTCTCCCATGTTTACGGGTGGATGTTACAGTACCTCCCCCATTCTGCCTGTCATTATGGGTGGATGCTACAGTACCTCCCCCATTCTGCCTGTCTTTATGGGTGGATGCTACAGTACCTCTCCTATTCTGCGTGTCTTTATGGGTGGATGCTACAGTACCTCTCCCATTCTGCCTGTCTTTATGGGTGGATGCTACAGTACCTCCCCCATTCTGCCTGTCTTTATGGGTGGATGCTACAGTACCTCCCCCATTCTGCCTGTCTTTATGGGTGGATGTTACAGTACCTCTCCCATTCTGCCTGTCTGTATGGGTGGATGCTACAGTACCTCCCCCATTCTGCCTGTCTTTATGGGTGGATGTTACAGTACCTCTCCCATTCTGCCTGTCTTTATGGGTGGATGCTACAGTACCTCCCCCATTCTGCCTGTCTTTATGGGTGGATGCTACAGTACCTCTCCTATTCTGTGTGTCTTTATGGGTGGATGCTACAGTACCTCTCCCATTCTGCCTGTCTTTATGGGTGGATGCTACAGTACCTCCCCCATTCTGCCTGTCTTTATGGGTGGATGCTACAGTACCTCCCCCATTCTGCCTGTCTTTATGGGTGGATGTTACAGTACCTCTCCCATTCTGCCTGTCTGTATGGGTGGATGCTACAGTACCTCCCCCATTCTGCCTGTCTTTATGGGTGGATGTTACAGTACCTCTCCTATTCTGCCTGTCTTTACGGGTGGATGCTACAGTACCTCTCCTATTCTGCCTGTCTTTACGGGTGGATGTATCCTTCAGAAACAGCCCTGCTGCATTAAGTGGCCAATCAGCAGTTTAATTAATAACAAAGCATTTCCCCCCCGTTACTGTTTTGGGTAAAAAGCTAAGGGGTGGGGCTGGAGAAATGTAACCACTCTCACATTCGTAGACAGAGCTATACTGTAGATGCAAGCTATATTCTTCAACAATCAATGGGTACATGCCATTCATTTGTAAGTCCTGAAAATGTATGTAGCCACCGCAGATTTCCCTTTTAAAGCTACAGGATTGCTAAGACCATATCAGGTGCAGCTGTGGCTTGTTGTGCTGTCACTAGAGGATGTAGAGAGCCAAGGGCAACAGAGTAATGACATTTCTCTGAGAGTTTCCTCCACCAGACCTGTTGCTGCCATAAAGCACCACAGATATCCGGGTTTAGATTTATACGTTTTTTTCTTTTCAGTATCGATTTTACCAGCGGAGGTGCTGTAAATTTGAAATCATTTACTTGTTTTTTGTTTTTGAAGGAACAAACGTTTGAAAAACTGTGTAAGCAGAATAAATTCAGAACTCAAAATGACATCCCTACTATATAATTGAGATAATATTAAAAATCCCACTGGCGTTCTCATTCTCTTTCACCGGAAATTTCCACACGTGAAAAAAAAATCCTCTGTTCTGAAACTCCAGCCGCTTTCAGAGTCAGACATCCACATACAGTGGGGCAAAAAAGTATTTAGTCAGCCACCAATTGTGCAAGTTCTCCCACTTAAAAAGATGAGAGAGGCCTGTAATTTTCATCATAGGTACACTTCAAGAATGACAGACAAAATGAGAAAAAATAATCCAGAAAATCACATTGTAGGATTTTTAATGAATTTATTTGCAAATTATGGTGGAAAATAAGTATTTGGTCACCTACAAACAAGCAAGATTTCTGGCTCTCACAGACCTGTAACGTCTTCTTTAAGAGGCTCCGCTGTCCTCCACTCGTTACCTGTATTAATGGCACCTGTTTGAACTTGTTATCAGTATAAAAGACACCTGTCCACAACCTCAAACAGTCACACTCCAAACTCCACTATGGCCAAGACCAAAGAGCTGTCAAAAGACACCAGAAACAAAATTGTAGACCTGCACCAGGCTGGGAAGACTGAATCTGCAATAGGTAAGCAGCTTGGTTTGAAGAAATCCACTGTGGGAGCAATTATTAGGAAATGGAAGACATACAAGACCACTGATAATCTCCCTCGATCTGTGGCTCCACGCAAGATCTCACCCCGTGGGGTCAAAATGATCACAAGAACGGTGAGCAAAAATCCCAGAACCACACGGGGGGACCTAGTGAATGACCTGCAGAGAGCTGGGACCAAAGTAACAAAGCCTACCATCAGTAACACACTACGCCGCCAGGGACTCAAATCCTGCAGTGCAAGACGTGTCCCCCTGCTTAAGCCAGTACATGTCCAGGCCCGTCTGAAGTTTGCTAGAGAGCATTTGGATGATCCAGAAGAAGATTGGGAGAATGTCATATGGTCAGATGAAACCAAAATATAACTTTTTGGTAAAAACTCAACTCGTCGTGTTTGGAGGACAAAGAATGCTGAGTTGCATCCAAAGAACACCATACCTACTGTGAAGCATGGGGGTGGAAACATCATGCTTTGGGGCTGTTTTTCTGCAAAGGGACCAGGACGACTGATCCGTGTAAAGGAAAGAATGAATGGGGCCATGTATCGTGAGATTTTGAGTGAAAACCTCCTTCCATCAGCAAGGGCATTGAAGATGAAACGTGGCTGGGTCTTTCAGCATGACAATGATCCCAAACACACCGCCCGGGCAACGAAGGAGTGGCTTCGTAAGAAGCATTTCAAGGTCCTGGAGTGGCCTAGCCAGTCTCCAGATCTCAACCCCATAGAAAATCTTTGGAGGGAGTTGAAAGTCCGTGTTGCCCAGCAACAGCCCCAAAACATCACTGCTCTAGAGGAGATCTGCATGGAGGATTGGGCCAAAATACCAGCAACAGTGTGTGAAAACCTTGTGAAGACTTACAGAAAACGTTTGACCTCTGTCATTGCCAAAAAAGGGTATATAACAAAGTATTGAGATAAACTTTTGTTATTGACCAAATACTTATTTTCCACCATAATTTGCAAATAAATTCATTAAAAATCCTACAATGTGATTTTCTGGATTTTTTCTTCTCATTTTGTCTGTCATAGTTGAAGTGTACCTATGATGAAAATTACAGGCGTCTCTCATCTTTTTAAGTGGGAGAACTTGCACAAATGGTGGCTGACTAAATACTTTTTTGCCCCACTGTACAGTCACCTTCATAATTATTGGCACCTTTGATAAAGATGAGCAAAAAATATACAGTTTACAATACAAATACCGAGCTATACTGTTCACTGAAAAAGGGAAATTATATAATTTTATACTAATACAATTGTTACAAGAGATTTTGTTTAAACAAGCAAAAAAAAAAAAATGAAAAGATGGACGGATAGATGGATGTCCAAATTATTAGCAAAACTAAATATTTGTACTGAAAGCATAAGCTACAGCTAGCTAGCACTGCAGTGCATAAAATGTGGTGACTAGTTGACTAGTTGAAGAGTTTTGAACTAATGCATGTCTTAAAAAATTAAGCTGTTCAACAGAATTGGCGGAATGAATACACCCCTGATCACACGCTCCTGAGAGTGTGATCAGGGGTGTATTCATTCCGCCAATTCTGTTGAACAACTTTTTTGAAACGGAAGAAAACGGAACGAAACAGGGATAAACATACCTGAATTTGCATAGAAACTCTCGTTTGCAACTGTTGGACTAATGACTACACCCTAGATCAGATAGATGCAGACAAGAGTGTGCAAGGCGATATTGAATGTGTCACTGTCTGTCACCTTGATTACAAAAATGATCTCGACCTGTGTGCACCTACATGGCAAACCTTCATTCACAGGCTAGGTTGTAGCAACGTCATGGGACTATTTGAGTATCATGTAGTAACCTAAACCTATCACTGTTACATTGAACTGGGTGAATGGAATATGAATGACAGTCATCCAATATGTTGTAATAGAAATAAGGCCCTGCTCATTAAAACATGTATTAGTCCTCCCTCGTCTTAAACGAACCCCACTGGTTTCACTGGGGTAGAAAAATTTGCCAACGTTATTTATCTTCGCTATTGAAAATACTATTAAATTTGATCATTTATTTAGATATTAGAATACCTGAGGATTAATTAGAAACATTGTTTGACTTGTTTGGACGAACTTTACCGGTAACTTTTTGGAATCGTTTGTATGTATGTTGAACAAGTGGATTTCTGAATCAAGCGCGCCAACTAACCAGACATTTTTGGGATATAAAGAAGGACTTTATCGAACGAAACGACTATTCATTGTGTAGCTGGGACCCTCGGGATTGCAAACAGAGGAAGATCTTCAAAGATAAGTTATTTATTTGATCGCTATTTGGGATTTTGTGACGCCTGTGCTGGTTTGGAAAAGTGTTTTGGTGTGGGGCGCTGTCCTCAGGTAATCGCATGGTATACTTTCGCCGTAAAGCCTTTTTGAAATCTGACAACGCGGTTGGATTAACAAGAAGTTAAGCTTTTACATTTTCATGAATGTTTTTTGTACTTTGAATTTCGCGCTCTGCAGTTTCACCGGATGTTGTCATGGTGAGACGCTAGCTGGACACCTAGCCCAGAGAGGATATACCTGTTCTTTCCTCGTACAGGACAGTAATGCTACTATATACCTGGTCTTTCGTCCTCCAGGACGGTAATGCTATTTAGTATATGACATTCTATGAACCCCCCATCTCTCTTATTGTTAATCTAACTGCACTGTCCAATTTACAGTAGCTGTTGCAGTGAAAAAACACCATGCTATTGTTTGAGGGGAGTGAACAACAACAAAACACTTTTATCACGGCAACTGGTTTGATACATTCACCTCTGAAGGTAAATGATGTACTTACATTCAGTAATCTGGCTCTGATTTGTCATCCTGAGGGTCCCAGAGATAAAATGTAGCATAGTTTTGTTTGATAAAACCCATTTTTAAATTCAAATGTAGTAACTGGGATTTACAGTTTGAACCCCTGCTGTCTCTGGCTCGACACCCACCCCGCCCGGCCATCTAGATGTGTGAAGGTTAGTGTCTTTGCTATAGGGAAGCTAGTGAACATTCCTGCGACATTTGGACAGACATGATATAAAATATTGTGCAGTACTGCAATGCTTCACTGGATCAGTATGAAACTTTGCACACACACTGCTGCCATCTGGTGTCCAAAATCTAAACTGCGCCTAAACTTCTATATGATATTATGGCGTTTCTCTTGCATTTCAAAGATGATGAAAAAAAATACAAGTTTTTTTGTTTGTATTATCTTTTACTAGATCTATTGTGTTATATTCTCCTACATTCATTTCACATTTCCACAAACTTCAAAGTGTTTCCTTTCAACTGGTACCAATAATATGCATATCCTTGCTTCAGGGCCTGAGCTACAGGCAGTTAGATTTGGGTCATTTTAGGCAGAAATGTGGGAAAAAGGGTCCGATCCGTAATAAAAAATAAAAATAAGAAAGCAGGACTGCAGTTGGGCAGGATGTGAGTTATATTCTCTGTGGGGTTCTGGGGTTCAAGACAACTGCTTTATTTCAGTGGTTCAACATAACATGCTCTATGTACATACCACCCACGGTAGAGCTGCCTTGTATATCTCCACTACTGTATACTGTCTATAGGAAGGGGTCATGTACTATATTTTTATACAATGATCATGTGAGTGCTGGTTTTTCCCATATACTCAGATTGCACACACACACACGGACACAAAAACACACACACACACACACACACACACACACACACACACACACACACACACACACACACACACACACACACACACACACACACACACACACACACACACACACACACACACACACACACACACACACACACACACACACACACACACACACACACACTCTCTCTCTACCTTGATCTCATGAACTCACTGTACAGACTCACATCATGTTGTCTAAAACAAACCTCTGTCTCACTGACAGGACTTTCACATGAGAGGAACAGTCAGTCCAATAGGTGGCAGAAAAATACAGCTTTAAAAGTGTTTTTCCATATCTATATACTGTAATTTACAGCTATTTAATCATGTCCATTTAGGAATCAGTTAACAAGCGTCAATGATATTATGATGAAGACACGTTAGAGGGGATACAGATGAAGTCCATAATGTCAAGCTGCTATTGAGAGAGGACACGTTAGAGGGGATACAGATGAAGTCCATAATGTCAAGCTGCTGTTGAGAGAGGACACGTTAGAGGGGATACAGAGGAAGTCCATAATGTCAAGCTGCTGTTGAGAGAGGACACGTTAGAGGGGATACAGAGGAAGTCCATTACTTTAAGCTGCTGTTGAGAGAGGACACGTTAGAGGGGATACAGAGGAAGTCCATAATGTCAAGCTGCTGTTGAGAGAGGACACATTAGAGGGGATACAGAGGAAGTCCATAATGTCAAGCTGCTGTTGAGAGAGGACACGTTAGAGGGGATACAGAGGAAGTCCATAATGTCAAGCTGCTGTTGAGAGAGGACACGTTAGAGGGGATACAGAGGAAGTCCATAATGTCAAGCTGCTGTTGAGAGAGGACACGTTAGAGGGGATACAGAGGAAGTCCATAATGTCAAGCTGCTGTTGAGAGAGGACACGTTAGAGGGGATACAGAGGAAGTCCATAACGTCAAGCTGCTATTGAGAGAGGAAAAGCTCGTACCTGTGGCTGTGAACCGGTGGGCTGTCGATGCTTCAGAGATGGAGGGATACAGAGAGACCTGAAGGAGGGATACAGAGAGACCTGAAGGAGGGAGAGACGGAGAGAGGGAATGAGGAAGAGTGGATGAGAGAGACTTCAGTTCCAATGATGACTGGTGCTGTTCCTGATTAACCTCTACTGGACAAATGAGAAGAGCAGCGATACTGACACCGGTCACAACAGCCCCCTCCTCCTCCTTCCATACTTACACACCACTCTCCACTCCTATTACTATGTTGAAGAACGTCTCTCTCTCTCTCTCTCACCCACTCTCTCTCTCTCTCGCTCCCCCCTCTATCTCTCGCTCCCCCCTCTCGCGCTCTCTCGCTCCCCCCTCGCTCTCTCTCTCTCGTTCCCCCCTCGCTCTCGCTCTCTCTCTCTCGCTCCCCCCTCACTCTCTCTCTCGCTCCCCCTCGCTCTCTCTCTCTCTCGCTAACCCCTCTCTCTCTCTCTCTAGCAAGGCTATCTCTCTCTCACTCTCTCTGTCTCTCTCTCTCTCTCTCTCTCTCTCTCTCTCTCTCTCTCTCTCTCTCTCGCTCCCACCTCTCTCTCTCTCGCTCCCCCCTCTCTCTCTCTCTCACCCCCCTTTCAATTCAATTCAATTTGCTTTATTGGCATGACGTAACAATGAACATATTGCCAAAGCTTATTTTGGATATTTACAATATTAAAAAATAAAAAATGAGAATCAAAATTGTCAACGTGACAACAGTAACAACAATAACCAAGGGTCAAAATAACCATACATTCAACAATAACAATAAACATACAGTAGAGGACATGTGCAGGTTGATTGGTCTGTCAGACACTGTCCCTCAACTTATGTCAGGCAGCAATGTAGTGCGCTGCCAACCCACAGCTCTCTGCGTCCTCCCCCAACAGGACGGGTAGCCTCCTCTCATCAGAGAGGTCTTTGAAACCTTGAATAAGAGTTTCAAATTTGGGAAAATGACACTCTCTAAATGTTTTATATATTTGACATTTTGTTAGGAAATGCAGCTCCGTCTCAGGTACTGCTGTTGTGCAGTGGTTGCACAGCCTTTCCTCTACAGGAAGCCAGGTTTTCCTGTGTCTACCCTCCTACAGCTATTGTATGCAGTAAGCATGTGCCTATGAACCAGAGTTACACTGTTAGCACACAGTGTGCCCTAGCAGGAAGACCACTGTTAACACTGAGGCGGTGTGTCCTATTAGGAAGACCACTGTTAACACTGAGGTGGTGTGTCCTAGTAGGAAGACCACTGTTAACACTGAGGTGGTGTGTCCTAGCAGGAAGACCACTGTTAACACTGAGGTGGTGTGTCCTAGTAGGAAGACCACTGTTAACACTGAGGTGGTGGGTCCTAGTAGGAAGACCACTGTTAACACTGAGGTGGTGTGTCCTAGTAGGAAGACCACTGTTAACACTGAGGCGGTGTGTCCTAGTAGGAAGACCACTGTTAACACTGAGGCGGTGTGTCCTAGTAGGAAGACCACTGTTAACACTGAGGTGGTGTGTCCTAGTAGGAAGACCACTGTTAACACTGAGGTGGTGTGTCCTAGTAGGAAGACCACTGTTAACACTGAGGTGGTGTGTCCTAGTAGGAAGACCACTGTTAACACTGAGGTGGTGTGTCCTAGTAGGAAGACCACTGTTAACACTGAGGTGGTGTGTCCTAGTAGGAAGACCACTGTTAACACTGAGGTGGTGTGTCCTAGTAGGAAGACCACTGTTAACACTGAGGCGGTGTGTCCTAGTAGGAAGACCACTGTTAACACTGAGGTGGTGTGTCCTAGTAGGAAGACCACTGTTAACACTGAGGTGGTGTGTCCTAGTAGGAAGACCACTGTTAACACTGGAAAACGATTAAATACCTGAAGAATAAACCCTCCTCCTCACAGCTGCCCATGTCTCTTAAAGTTGATGATGTGGTTGTTACTGACAAGAAGCACATGGCTGAGCTCTTTAATCACCACTTCATTAAGTCAGGATTCCTATTTGACTCAGCCCTGCCTCCCTGCCCATCCAACATTTCCTCATCTCCCACCCCTTCTAATGCGACTATCCCCGATGCTCCTCCCTCTTTCCTCCTACCCCGGTACAAAGTTTCTCCCTGCAGGCGGTCACTGAGTCCGAGGTGCTAAAGGAGCTCCTTAAACTTGACCCCAAAAAACGTCTGGATCAGATGGTTTAGACCCTTTCTTCTTTAAGGTCGCTGCCCCTATAATCACCAAGCCTATCTCTGACCTTTAACCTGTCTCTTCTCTCTGGGGAGGTTCCCTTTGCTTGGAAGGCAGCCACGGTTGGTCCTTTATTTAAAGGGGGAGATCAAGCTGATCCTAACTGTTACAGGCCTATTTCTATTTTGTCCTGTTTATAAAAAGTGTTTGAAAAACTTGTTGATAATCAACTGACTGTCTTTCTTGATGTCTAAAGTATTCTCTCTGGAATGCAATCTGGTTTCCGCTCAGGTTATGGATGTGTCACTGCAACCTTAAAAGTTCCTCAATGATGTCACCATTGCCCTTGATTCTAAGCAATGTTGTGCTGCTATTTTTATTGACTTGGCCAAAGCTTTTGATACGGTAGACTATTCCATTCTTGTGTGCCGGCTAAGGAGTATTGGTGTCTCTGAGGGGTCTTTGGGCTGGTTTGCTAACTACCTCTCTCAAAGAGTGCAGTGTATAAAGTCAGAACATCTGCTGTCTCAGCCACTGCCTGTCACCAAAGGTGTACCCCAAGGCTCAATCCTAGGCCCCATGCTCTTCTCAATTTACATCAACCACATAGCTCAGACAGTTGGAAGCTCTCTCATCCATGTATATGCAGATTATACAGTCTTATACTCAACTGGCCCCTCCCTGGATTTTGTGTTAAACCCTCTAAAACAAAGCTTTCTTAGTGTCCAGCAAGCTTTCTCTGCCCTTAACCTTGTTCTGAGCACCTCCAAAACAAAGGTAATGTGGTTTGGTAAGAAGAATGCCCCTCTCACCGCCGGTGTGATTACTACCTCTGAGGGTTTAGAGCTTGAGTTAGTCACCTCATACAAGTACTTGAGGGGTATGGCTAGACGGTAGACTGCCCATCTCTCAGCACATATCAAAGCTGCAGGCTAAAGTTAAATCTAGACTTGGTTTCTTCTATCGTAATCACTCCTCTTTCACCCCAGCTGCCAAACTAAACCTGATTCAGATGACCATCCTAACCATGCTAGATTTCGGAGACGTAATTTATAGATCGGCAGGTAAGGGTGCTCTCGAGCGGCTAGATGTTCTTTACCATTCGGCCATCAGATTTGCCACCAATGCTCCTTATAGGACACATCACTGCACTCTATACTCCTCTGTTAACTGGTCATCGCTGTATACCCGTCGCAAGACCCGCTGGTTAATGCTTATTTATAAAACCCTCTTAGGCCTCACTACCCCCTATCTGAGATATCTACTGCAGCTCTCATCCTCCACATACAAGTCTTGTAGTCTAGTCTAGTTTATGATTAGTGGGTTTTGTAGTCTAGTCTAGTTTATGATTAGTGGGTTTTGTAGTCTAGTCTAGTTTGTTAAATAGTGGGTTTTGTAGTCTAGTTTATTCAGTTAATTAGTGGGTCTTGCAGTCTATTTTAGTTTGTTAAATAGGGGAACAGCTAGGTAGGGGAACAGCTAGGTAGGGGAACAGTTAGGTAGGGGAACAGTCAGGTAGGGGAACAGTCGGGTAGGGGAACAGTTAGGTAGGGGAACAGTTAGGTAGGGGAACAGTTAGGTAGGGGAACAGTTAGGTAGGGGAACAGTTAGGTAGGGGAACAGTTGGGTAGGGGAACAGTTAGGTAGGGGAACAGTTAGGTAGGGGAACAGTTAGGTAGGGGAACAGTTGGGTAGGGGAACAGTTAGGTAGGGGAACAGTTAGGTAGGGGAACAGTTAGGTAGGGGAACAGTTAGGTAGGGGAACAGTCAGGTAGGGGAACAGTTAGGTAGGGGAACAGTTAGGTAGGGGAACAGTTAGGTAGGGGAACAGTCAGGTAGGGGAACAGTTAGGTAGGGGAACAGTTAGGTAGGGGAACAGTTAGGTAGGGGAACAGTTAGATAGGGGAACAGTTAGATAGGGGAACAGTTAGGTAGGGGAACAGTCAGGTAGGGGAACAGTTAGGTAGGGGAACAGTCAGGTAGGGGAACAGTCAGGTCGGGGAACAGTTAGGTCGGGGAACAGTTAGGTAGGGGAACAGTCAGGTAGGGGAACAGTCAGGTAGGGGAACAGTCAGGTCGGGGAACAGTTAGGGAGGGGAACAGTTAGGTCGGGGAACAGTTAGGTAGGGGAACAGTTAGGGAGGGGAACAGTTAGGGAGGGGAACAGTTAGGGAGGGGAACAGCTAGGTAGGGGAACAGTCAGGTAGGGGAACAGCTGGGTGAACAGAGAGTATTTATGCTAAACGACGACACGGTGTACGGGAAGACAGAAAGTTAGAGGCCTGTGTTCAACACCCGTCTAAATATAATGAGGACTATGTTGTCAGCCGAGGTGACACTAGGATGAGAACCCGAATAGCATAGCCTTCATCTCCTTCAGAAATGGTTCAGATATGACAATGGGTCAAAGCAGATTTAATAGGCAGTTCTGATCAAGACCCAAAAATGTCACCCAATATCTCACCCCCCATCCCCCGACAGCTGTAATCCGAACTCCCATCCACTCAAAGCTGACTCACCCTGGATACCAGCCTGTTTATGTTATCATTCCACTCCTTGCCACTCCTTGTCATACCAAACATGGAATAATAGCACAAACAGATCTGGGACCAGGCTAGACCTGCCACTCCATAACAGCCTGAGGCCCTGAGCCATCTCCAGCTCCATATATCAGCAGCCTGCTATAGGCCATGTAAAGGAGGTTTCCACTGTGACTTTAACAAGCCTTGTATTTTCTCTGCGGAGGCGTCAGCAATGGTGTCAGGGACAAATCCCTCTACTCCACCGTAGTCAAGGGTCTGAAAATATTGACTGTTAAAGTCCTCTGCTTTATACTGGATGGGCTGGTGTTGTTAGTTTAACTGGTGTTGTTAGTTTAACTGGTGTTATTAGTTTAACTGGTGTTATTAGTTTAACTGGTGTTATTAGTTTAACTGGAGGTATTAGTTTAACTGGTGTTGTTAGTTTAACTGGTGGTATTAGTTTAACTGGTGTTGTTAGTTTAACTGGTGTTATTAGTTTAACTGGTGGTGTTAGTTTAACTGGTGTTATTAGTTTAACTGGTGTTATTAGTTTAACTGGTGTTATTAGTTTAACTGGAGGTATTAGTTTAACTGGTGTTGTTAGTTTAACTGGTGGTATTAGTTTAACTGGTGTTGTTAGTTTAACTGGTGTTATTAGTTTAACTGGTGGTGTTAGTTTAACTGGTGTTATTAGTTTAACTGGTGTTATTAGTTTAACTGGTGTTATTAGTTTAACTGGTGTTATTAGTTTAACTGGTGTTATTAGTTTAACTGGTGTTATTAGTTTAACTGGTGGTGTTAGTTTAACTGGTGTTATTAGTTTAACTGGTGTTATTAGTTTAACTGGTGGTATTAGTTTAACTGGTGGTGTTTGTTGAACTGGTGTTGTTAGTTTAACTGGTGTTGTTAGTTTAACTGGTGTTGTTAGTTTAACTGGTGTTGTTAGTTTAACTGGTGTTGTTAGTTTAACTGGTGTTATTAGTTTAACTGGTGTTATTAGTTTAACTGGTGTTACTAGTTTAACTGGTGTTATTAGTTTAACTGGTGGTGTTAGTTTAACTGGTGTTATTAGTTTAACTGGTGTTATTAGTTTAACTGGTGTTACTAGTTTAACTGGTGTTATTAGTTTAACTGGTGGTGTTAGTTTAACTGGTGTTGTTAGTTTAACTGGTGGTGTTAGTTTAACTGGTGTTATTAGTTTAACTGGTGTTATTAGTTTAACTGGTGTTATTAGTTTAACTGGAGGTATTAGTTTAACTGGTGTTGTTAGTTTAACTGGTGGTATTAGTTTAACTGGTGTTGTTAGTTTAACTGGTGTTATTAGTTTAACTGGTGGTGTTAGTTTAACTGGTGTTATTAGTTTAACTGGTGTTATTAGTTTAACTGGTGTTATTAGTTTAACTGGAGGTATTAGTTTAACTGGTGTTGTTAGTTTAACTGGTGGTATTAGTTTAACTGGTGTTGTTAGTTTAACTGGTGTTATTAGTTTAACTGGTGGTGTTAGTTTAACTGGTGTTATTAGTTTAACTGGTGTTATTAGTTTAACTGGTGTTATTAGTTTAACTGGAGGTATTAGTTTAACTGGTGTTGTTAGTTTAACTGGTGGTATTAGTTTAACTGGTGTTGTTAGTTTAACTGGTGTTATTAGTTTAACTGGTGGTGTTAGTTTAACTGGTGTTATTAGTTTAACTGGTGTTATTAGTTTAACTGGTGTTATTAGTTTAACTGGAGGTATTAGTTTAACTGGTGTTGTTAGTTTAACTGGTGGTATTAGTTTAACTGGTGTTGTTAGTTTAACTGGTGTTATTAGTTTAACTGGTGGTGTTAGTTTAACTGGTGTTATTAGTTTAACTGGTGTTATTAGTTTAACTGGTGTTATTAGTTTAACTGGTGTTATTAGTTTAACTGGTGTTATTAGTTTAACTGGTGGTGTTAGTTTAACTGGTGTTATTAGTTTAACTGGTGTTATTAGTTTAACTGGTGGTATTAGTTTAACTGGTGGTGTTTGTTGAACTGGTGTTGTTAGTTTAACTGGTGTTGTTAGTTTAACTGGTGTTGTTAGTTTAACTGGTGTTGTTAGTTTAACTGGTGTTGTTAGTTTAACTGGTGGTATTAGTTTAACTGGTGTTATTAGTTTAACTGGTGTTATTAGTTTAACTGGTGTTACTAGTTTAACTGGTGTTATTAGTTTAACTGGTGGTGTTAGTTTAACTGGTGTTATTAGTTTAACTGGTGTTATTAGTTTAACTGGTGTTACTAGTTTAACTGGTGTTATTAGTTTAACTGGTGGTGTTAGTTTAACTGGTGTTGTTAGTTTAACTGGTGGTGTTTGTTTAACTGGTGTTATTAGTTTAACTGGTGTTATTAGTTTAACTGGTGTTGTTAGTTTAACTGGTGTTATTAGTTTAACTGGTGTTATTAGTTTAACTGGTGTTATTAGTTTAACTGGTGGTGTTAGTTTAACTGGTGTTATTAGTTTAACTGGTGTTATTAGTTTAACTGGTGTTATTAGTTTAACTGGTGGTATTAGTTTAACTGGTGTTATTAGTTTAACTGGTGTTATTAGTTTAACTGGTGGTGTTAGTTTAACTGGTGTTATTAGTTTAACTGGTGTTATTAGTTTAACTGGTGTTATTAGTTTAACTGGTGTTGTTAGTTTAACTGGTGTTGTTAGTTTAACTGGTGTTATTAGTTTAACTGGTGGTATTTGTTTAACTGGTGTTGTTAGTTTAACTGGTGTTATTAGTTTAACTGGTGTTATTAGTTTAACTGGTGTTGTTAGTTTAACTGGTGTTATTAGTTTAACTGGTGGTATTAGTTTAACTGGTGGTGTTTGTTTAACTGGTGTTGTTAGTTTAACTGGTGTTGTTAGTTTAACTGGTGTTATTAGTTTAACTGGTGGTATTAGTTTAACTGGTGTTATTAGTTTAACTGGTGTTGTTAGTTTAACTGGTGTTATTAGTTTAACTGGTGGTATTAGTTTAACTGGTGTTATTAGTTTAACTGGTGTTATTAGTTTAACTGGTGTTATTAGTTTAACTGGTGGTGTTTGTTTAACTGGTGTTGTTAGTTTAACTGGTGTTGTTAGTTTAACTGGTGTTATTAGTTTAACTGGTGTTATTAGTTTAACTGGTGTTGTTAGTTTAACTGGTGTTATTAGTTTAACTGGTGGTATTAGTTTAACTGGTGTTATTAGTTTAACTGGTGTTATTAGTTTAACTGGTGTTGTTAGTTTAACTGGTGTTATTAGTTTAACTGGCGGTATTAGTTTAACTGGTGTTATTAGTTTAACTGGTGGTGTTAATTTAACTGGTGTTGTTAGTTTAACTGCTGTTATTAGTTTAACTGGTGTTGTTAGTTTAACTGGTGTTATTAGTTTAACTGGTGTTATTAGTTTAACTGGTGTTGTTAGTTTAACTGGTGTTATTAGTTTAACTGGTGTTGTTAGTTTAACTGGTGTTATTAGTTTAACTGGTGTTATTAGTTTAACTGGTGTTGTTAGTTTAACTGGTATTGTTAGTTTAACTGGTGTTATTAGTTTAACTGGTGTTGTTAGTTTAACTGGTGTTATTAGTTTAACTGGTGGTGTTAGTTTAACTGGTGTTATTAGTTTAACTGGTGTTATTAGTTTAACTGGTGTTATTAGTTTAACTGGTGTTGTTAGTTTAACTGGTGTTATTAGTTTAACTGGTGTTATTAGTTTAACTGGTGGTGTTAATTTAACTGGTGTTGTTAGTTTAAATGGTGTTATTAGTTTAACTGGTGTTGTTAGTTTAACTGGTGGTATTAGTTTAACTGGTGTTATTAGTTTAACTGGTGGTATTAGTTTAACTGGTGTTATTAGTTTAACTGGTGTTATTAGTTTAACTGGTGTTGTTAGTTTAACTGGTGTTATTAGTTTAACTGGTGTTGTCAGTTTAACTGGTGTTATTAGTTTAACTGGTGTTACTAGTTTAACTGGTGTTGTTAGTTTAACTGGTGTTATTAGTTTAACTGGTGTTATTAGATTAACTGGTGTTATTAGTTTAACTGGTGTTATTAGTTTAACTGGTGTTATTAGTTTAACTGGTGTTATTAGTTTAACTGGTGTTGTTAGTTTAAATGTTCTCTCAGTAAACACCTGTGTCATGTGACGGTTCTCTCAGAAAACACCAGTGTCATGTGACGGTTCTCTCAGATAACACCAGTGTCATGTGACGGTTCTCTCAGAAAACACCAGTGTCATGTGACGGTTCTCTCAGAAAACACCAGTGTCATGTGACGGTTCTCTCAGAAAACACCAGTGTCATGTGACGGTTCTCTCAGAAAACACCAGTGTCATGTGACGGTTCTCTCAGAAAACACCAGTGTCATGTGACGGTTCTCTCAGAAAACACCAGGGATTCCTTTATCTCTGTTTTGGAGTTAGTCTCATTGTCATGTCTATATCCTGTCTATATATCCTGTCTTGGTCTACACCAAACCCCTGTCCATATATCCTGTCTAGATACACAACAATACCACTGTCTGTATATCCTGTCTTGGTCCACACCAGACCCCTGTCCGTATATCCTGTCTAGATACACAACAATACCACTGTCTGTATATCCTGTCTTGGTCCACACCAGACCCCTGTCCGTATATCCTGTCTAGATACACAACAATACCACTGTCTGTATATCCTGTCTTGGTCCACACCAGACCCCTGTCCGTATATCCTGTCTAGATACACAACAATACCACTGTCTGTATATCCTGTCTTGGTCCACACCAGACCCCTGTCCGTATATCCTGTCTAGATACACAACAATACCACTGTCTGTATATCCTGTCTTGGTCCACACCAGACCCATGTCCGTATATCCTGTCTAGATACACAACAATACCACTGTCTGTATATCCTGTCTTGGTCCACACCAGACCCATGTCCGTATATCCTGTCTAGATACACAACAATACCACTGTCTGTATATCCTGTCTTGGTCCACACCAGACCCATGTCCGTATATCCTGTCTAGATACACAACAATACCACTGTCTGTATATCCTGTCTAGATACACAACAATACCACTGTCTGTATATCCTGTCTTGGTACACAACAATACCACTGTCTGTATATCCTGTCTTGGTCCACAATACACACATAGCCCTGCTGTTTCCCCTGTCCCTGTACCCTTGTAGTCTTCCACTCTGTACTCTCGCATGCATAAAGAGCATCAATATAAGACTATATTGAATGGGCTTATAGTTGAACTTCATATAATGAATAAAACATGTCAAGTGTTGGTCCCATGTTTCATGAGCTGAAATAAAAGATCCCAGAAATCTTTCATACACATAAAAAGCTTATTTCTCTCAAATGTTGTGCACACATTTGTTTACGTCCCTGTTAGTGAGCATTTATCCTTTACCAAGATAATCCATCCACCTGACAGCTGTGGCATATCAAGAAGCTGATTAAACAGTACACAGGTGCACCTTGTGCTGGGGACAAAAAAGGTCACTCTAAAATGTGCAGTTTTGTCACACAACACAATGCAATGCCACAGATTTCTCAAGTTTTGAGGAGCGTGCAACTGGCATGCAGACTACTGGAATATCCACCAGAGCCGTTGCCAGAGAATGTAATGTTCATTTCTCTACCATAAGCCTCCTCAAAAGTCATTTAAGATAATTTGTCAGTACATCCAATCAGCCTCACAACCGCAGACCACGTGTAACCACGCCAGCCCAGGACCTCCACATCTGGCTTCTTCACCTATTTCTTTCTGTAATAAATACCTTTTGTGTGGAAAAATGTATTCTGATTGGCTGGGCCTGGCTCCATGAATTGATTTACAATTGACTGATTTGCTTATATAAACTGTAAGTCAGTAAAATAGTTGAAATTGTTGCATTTATATACCCTTGTTCAGTATAGTTACCTTCACACACTCTCTGTCAGGGATGAGAGATATCTCATTCTTTATGAACATCGTTTGACCAATCTTTATATGTGCTACAGTAAAGTCTTTGACTACTAAAGTTTAAGGTACTCAAATACTATTCCATTTCAGATAATGTTCACACAAGTAGGTTATATGTGCCTAACATACAGTATTGTATTCAGACACGCTCTACTTCTACAAGGTTCACCAGTCTCTACTCTCCACCGTGTCTCAGTGGTGCCACCCAGTGGACAGATGAGAGAACAATATCCTGAGACTCCAGCTTCACTGACAGACCAGTTTTCTCCTGTTTATCTCATCGATCTCTGTCTCTGTACTTGATGACTATGGAAATATATAAATCCCAGCACTCCCCTGTTTTTAATCAAATAATCAATCAATTAATCAAATGTATTTATAAATCCCTTTTTTAATCAGCTGTTGTCACAAAGTGCTTGTAAAGAAACTCAGCGTAAAACCCCTAAAACCCCTAAAACCCCTAAAACCCCTAAAACCCCTAAAACCCCTAAAACCCCTAAAACGCCTAAAACCCCTAAAACCCCTAAAACCCCTAAAACCCCTAAAACGCCTAAAACCCCTAAAACCCCTAAAACCCCTAAAACCCCTAAGAGCAAGCCATGCAGATGTAGAAGTACGATGGATAGGAACAACTCCCTAGAAAGGCAGGAGTGTTATGTGGCTTTGGCCATGTGTTTTAGTTAACGGGGTAGGAACAAACAGGGAGAGCTAGCTAGACAGACTTTTTTCAAGAAGTGTGTGTTTGTGTGTCTGTGTTTGTCTGTGTGTTTGTGCGTTTGCGTACCACAGGGGGAGCTAGCTAGACAGACAGACAGACAGACAGACAGACAGACAGAGAGACAGAGAGACAGAGAGACAGAGAGACAGAGAGACAGAGAGAGAGAGACGAGCACATGATACAGAATGGCTACTGCCATCTTGTGGGAAGACATCTGAATTACATGAAACCATTGGACTTCTGATAACTCAGGATGATTGTGTTATATGCATTACATTTAAACAAACCAATTCATTGTGTTTCAGTGATGTCCCAAACATGACCGATATCATATGGAACGTCTACATGCACAACAAAGTAGAGGACTATGTCCCAAACATGACAGTTACTATGCCGTTACTATACAGTTACCATGCAGTTACTATGCAGTTACCATGCAGTTACCATGCAGTTACCATGCAGTTACCATGCAGTTACTATGCAGTTACCATACCGTTACCATACAGTTACCATGCAGTTACCATGCAGTTACTATGCAGTTACCATACCGTTACCATACAGTTACCATGCAGTTACATGCAGTTACTATGCAGTTACTATACAGTTACCATGCAGTTACCATACAGCTACCATGCAGTTACCATACAGTTACCATGCAGTTACTATGCAGTTACCATGCAGTTACCATACAGCTACCATGCAGTTACCATACAGTTACTATGCAGTTACTATGCAGTTACTATGCAGTTAAAATGCAGTTGCTATACAGTTACCATACAGTTACCATGCAGTTACCATGAAGCTACTATGCAGTTACCATGCAGTTACCATACAGTTACCATGCAGTTACCATGCAGTAATAATACAGTTACCATGCAGTTACCATGCAGTTACTACACAGTTACCATACAGTTACCATGCAGTTACCTTACAGTTACCATGCAGTTACCATGCAGTTACTATGCAGTTAATATACAGTTACCATACAGTTACAATGCATTTACTACGCAGTTACCAAGCAGTTACCATGCAGTTACTATGCAGCTACTATGCAGTTAAAATGCAGTTGCTATACAGTTACCATACAGTTACCATGAAGTTACTATGCAGTTACCATGCAGTTACCATACAGTTACCATGCAGTTACTATGCAGTTACCATGCAGTTGCTATACAGTTACCATACAGTTACCATACAGTTACCATGCAGTTACTATGCAGTTAATATGCAGTTACCTTGCAGTTACTATGCAGTTACCATGCAGTTACCTTACAGTTACCATGCAGTTACCATGCAGGTACTATACAGTTACCATACAGTTACCATGCAGTCACTACACAGTTACCATGCAGCTACTATGCAGTTACCATGCAGTTACTATACAGTTACCATACAGTTACACTGCAGTTACTATGCAGTTAATATGCAGTTACTATGCAGTTAAAATGCAGTTGCTATACAGTTACCATACAGTTACCATGCAGTTACCATGAAGTTACTATGCAGTTACCATGCAGTTACCATACAGTTACCATGCAGTTACCATGCAGTTATAATACAGTTACCATGCAGTTACCATGCAGTTACTACACAGTTACCATACAGTTACCATGCAGTTACCTTACAGTTACCATGCAGTTACTATGCAGTTACTATACAGTTACCATACAGTTACCATGCAGTTACAATGCATTTACTACGCAGTTACCATGCAGTTACCATGCAGTTACTATGCAGTTACTATGGAGATAACATGCAGTTACTATGCAGTTACTATGCAGATAACATGCAGTTATAATGTAGTTACTATGCAGATAACATGCAGTCATCATGCAGTTACTATACAGTTACCATGCAGTTACCATGCAGTTACTATGCAGTTACCGTTCAGTTACCGTGCAGTTACCATAAAGTTGCCATGCAGTTACCATACAGTTAATGTGCAGTTATCATGCGGTTACTATGCAGTTACCATGCAGTTACTATGTAGTTTCCATGCAGTTACCATGCAGTTACCATGCAGTTACTATGCAGTTACCATGCAGTTACTATGCAGTTACCATGCCGTTACCATGCAGTTACTATGTAGTTTCCATGCAGTTTCCATGTAGTTACTATACAGTTACCATACCAACGTATCTCCCGGGTGGCGCAGTGGTCTAGGGCACTGCATCGCAGTGCTAGCTGCGCCACCAGAGTCTCTGGGTTCGCGCCCAGACTCTGTCGCAGCCGGCCGCAACCGGGAGATCCGTGGGGCGACGCACAATTGGCATAGCGTCGTCCGGGTTAGGGAGGGTTTGGCCGGTAGGGAGGGTTTGGCCGGTAGGGATATCCTTGTCTCAGTATGTAAAAAATGTAATAAAATGTATGCACTCTACTGTAAGTCGCTCTGGATAAGAGCGTCTGCTAAATGACTAAAATGTAAATGTAATACAGTTACCATGCAGTTACCATACAGTTACCATGCAGATGCTATGCAGTTACTATGCAGTTACCATACAGTTGCCATGCAGTTACTTTGCAGATACTATACAGTTACTATACCGTTACAATGCAGATAACATGCAGTTACTATGCAGTTACCATACAGTTGCCATGCAGTTACTTTGCAGATACTATACAGTTACTATACCGTTACAATGCAGATAACATGCAGTTACTATGCAGTTTCCATACAGTTGCCATGCAGTTACTTTGCAGATACTATACAGTTACTATACTGTTACAATGCAGATAACATGCAGTTACCAGGCAGTTACTATACAGTTACCATACAGTTACCATGCATTTACTATGCAGTTACTATACAGTAACCATGCGGTTACCATGCAGTTATCGTGCAGATACCATACAGTTAATGTGCAGTTACCATGCAGTTACTATGCAGTTACCATGCAGTTACCATGCAGTTAGTATGCAGTTACCATGCAGATACCGTGCAGTTACCATGCAGTTACCGTGCAGATACCATGCAGTTAATGTGCAGTTACCATGCAGTTACTATGCAGTTACCACGCAGTTACCGTGCAGATACCATACAGTTAATGTGCAGTTACCATGCAGTTACTATGCAGTTACCATGCAGTTACCATGCAGTTACTATGCAGTTACCATGCAGTTACCGTGCAGTTACCATGCAGTTACCGTGCAGATACCATACAGTTAATCTGCAGTTACTATGCAGTTACTATGCAGTTACCATGCAGTTACCATGCAGTTACCGTGCAGTTACCATGCAGTTACCGTGCAGTTACCATGCAGTTACCGTGCAGTTACCATGCAGTTACAGTTGGTATGTGTGTGTGTGTGTGTGTGTGTGTGTGTGTGTGTGTGTGTGTGTGTGTGTGTGTGTGTCTGTGTCTGTGTCTGTCTGTGTGTGTGTGTGTGTGTGTGTGTTTTGGTGTGTGTGTGTGTGTGTCTGTGTGTGTGTGTGTGTGTGTCTGTGTGTGTGTGTGTGTGTGTGTGTGTGTGTCTGTGTCTGTGTCTGTGTGTTTGTGTCTGTGTCAGTGTCTGTGTGTTTTGGTGTGTGTGTTTTGGTGTGTGTGTGTGTGTGTCTGTGTGTGTGTGTGTGTGTGTTTTGGTGTGTGTGTGTGTGTGTGTGTGTGTGTGTGTGTGTGTGTGTGTGTGTGTGTGTGTGTGTGTGTGTGTGTGTGTGTGTGTGTGTGTGTGTGTGTGTGTGTGTGTGTCTGTGTCTGTGTTTGTGTGTGTGTGTGTGTGTGTCTGTGTTTGTGTGTGTGTGTGTGTGTGTGTGTGGTGGGGATAATATAGATGCTTAGTGTTAGTAAGTGTCTGGGCGGGTGAGAAATAGGGAGGTTGGGATGTTAAGGTTCAGTGTGCTCTCTCTCTCTGAGCTCATCACTGTGCTAGCCTCCAGGCTAAGGAAGCTAGCGCTACAATATCACTCTCAGTTTGCATTTCTAATGTCAGAGCAAAACGCTCCGCTAGCCCGCCGGTAACACTCAACACGCTTCACTTGTTTATTTCTTTATTTTCTGCCCCCTTCTCTAATCTCCTGTTTCCAAATTAATTACTAAATTAGCATAGTGAATTAGCAAAACCATTATGATGCATGGGTAACCTCCAGCGATGTACACACACACACTAACATGAAGGAACGCTTATTCACATGCCCACACACACACACACACACACACACACACACACACACACACACACACACACACACACACACACACACACACACACACACACACACACACACACACACACACACACACACACACACACACAGAGAGAGAGAGACAGAAAGAGAGAGAGAGAGAGAGAAAAATCTGGCCCAACCAAATCATCACAAAACAAAAAGAAAAATATATCACCTATTGGAAAGACACCACAAAAAATCAAAGTAAACTTCAATGCTATTTGGCTCTAAACAGACAGTACATGGTGGCAGACTATCTGACCACTGTGACTGATAGAAAACTGAGGAAAACATTGACTAGGTACAGACTCAGTGAGCACAGTCTGGCTATAGAGACCGGTCGTCACAGACAAACCTGGCTGCCCAGAGAGGACAGGCTGTGCTCACTCTGCTCCAGGGGAGAGGTAGAGACAGAGGTGCATTTCCTACTACACTGTGACAAATACTCAGACCTAAGAGCATATTTCTTTCCCAAAATTATAACTCAATACAAAGAATTTGAAACTATAAAAGATGAAGAAAAAATCAAATATTTATTGGGTGAAAAGCCAAAATGTGCAGTTTTGGCAGCCAAATATGTGTCCTCCTGCCACAACCTGAGGGACAGCCAGTGAAAAATGCAAAGTAATGTTGATAATATTTCCCATTTAGCTTAGTTTTGTTTTGTCTTTCATACCAGGTCATATGTCTTCTCAAGTCATGTTGACACTGGTCTACTACTGTTGCTTTAATGTATTGTTGTTCTGATTAATATTGTTGTTGTAGTTGCTGTTAATGGTAATCCCATGTCCACTACTACTATTATTATTGCTGTTGGTTCCACCATTTATTTATATATAAATATATATATATTTTGTATATATATACATATATATATTAGATTTTTATTTTTCGATATGTATACTTTGACAATGTAAGTAATAATGAACTTGCCATGTCAATAAAGTCAATTGAATTGAATTGAATTGAATTGAGAGACAGAGAGAGACAGAGAGAGAGAGAGAGAGAGAGAGGGAAAACGAGAGAGAGATATGGAGAGAGAGAGAGAGAGAGACAGAGATGAATAAGGCTGAAAGCCAGCAGTGAATTAGTGAGCTTGTAATGACATAAAGCATTTTTACAAACAGCAGAGACAGAAGTGGTACCGTTTCCTCACTGTGAGATGTAATAAAATCTGCAGAGTTAATTTATAAGCCATGTATAATTGAGGCACATAATTAATTCCCCTTTCTTGATGTCCTCTTGGTTCATACAGTAACTTGGCATGGGGTGGAGACACGATCACACACACGTACTAATAAAGCCTAGCTACTGAAATCTGGTACATGACAGTAGGTCTAATATGTTGGGAACCTGTCGGTTAGTCAAATACAGCTCAGAGCATCCTGTAAGGTCTGTCAAAATAAGTTAGACAGGATACACACTTCCCAATGTATTGCCAAACAATAATGGGGCTCTGTCACTCTGTAAGCTTCAGGCAGTCACAAGAAGTGCAGTGTCCAGAATGAAGGAACTCTCCAGGTTACAATCATACTTCACAAACCAGACCCATCTCCCTCAACAGCCACAGGTTACACAGGGTGTCCCCCAGGGCTCTGTGCTGGGTCCCTGACTCAGCTGCAGATATAAAGGGTGTCACCCAGGGCTCTGTGCTGGGTCCCTGACTCAGCTGCTGTTATACAGGGTGTCCCCCAGGGCTCTGTGCTGGGTCCCTGACTCAGCTGCTGTTATACAGGGTGTCACCCAGGGCTCTGTGCTGGGTCCCTGACTCAGCTGCAGTTACACAGGGTGTCCCCCAGGGCTCTGTTCTGGGTCCCTGACTCAGCTGCTGTTATCCAGGGTGTCCCCCAGGGCTCTGTGCTGGGTCCCTGACTCAGCTGCAGATACACAGGGTGTCCCCCAGGGCTCTGTGCTGGGTCCCTGACTCAGCTGCTGTTACACAGGGTGTCCCCCAGGGCTCTGTGCTGGGTCCCTGACTCAGCTGCTGTTATACAGGGTGTCCCCCAGGGCTCTGTGCTGGGTCCCTGACTCAGCTGCAGTTACACAGGGTGTCCCTCAGGGCTCTGTGTTGGGTCCCTGACTCAGCTGCTGTTATACAGGGTGTCCCCCAGTGCTCTGTGCTGGGTCCCTGACTCAGCTGCAGATACACAGGGTGTCCCCCAGGGCTCTGTGCTGGGTCCCTGACTCAGCTGCAGTTATACAGGGTGTCCCCCAGGGCTCTGTGCTGGGTCCCTGACTCAGCTGCAGTTATACAGGGTGTCCCCCAGGGCTCTGTGCTGGGTCCCTGACTCAGCTGCTGTTATACAGGGTGTCCCCCAGGGCTCTGTGCTGGGTCCCTGACTCAGCTGCTGTTACACAGGGTGTCCCCCAGGGCTCTGTTCTGGGTCCCTGACTCAGCTGCTGTTATACAGGGTGTCCCCCAGGGCTCTGTGCTGGGTCCCTGACTCAGCTGCTGTTATACAGGGTGTCCCCCAGGGCTCTGTGCTGGGTCCCTGACTCAGCTGCAGTTACACAGGGTGTCCCCCAGGGCTCTGTGCTGGGTCCCTGACTCAGCTGCAGTTATACAGGGTGTCCCCCAGGGCTCTGTGCTGGGTCCCTGACTTTTCCTCGTCTACATCCTCTTTCTTGGTCAGATCCTCTGTCACTTCAACCTTTACTTCCGCTGAAATGCTATTGACATGCAGATCTACCTCAGCACCAAATATCTCCTCAACCCACCTCTGACCCACATTGAATCCTGCCTCTCTGCAATAAAAACATGAATGTAACAACACTTCCTCAAGCTCAACAGTGATAAAACAGAGCTCCTCCTCGTAGGCACCAAATCTACCCTTACCATAGCTGGGACCCTCACCATTGATGACACCACTGTCTCTCCGTCCATGCACGCAACATTGGCATCATCCTGGACTCCACCCTCTCATTTGACCACCACATCAGACAGACTGTCAAATCCTCATTCTTTCACCTCCGCAACATTGCCAAAGTCAGGTCCTCCCTCTCCCGTCCTGCCGCTGAAACCCTCATACATGCATTAATCTCCTCCCATCGTGGCTACTGCAACTCACTACTCTCTGGCATCAACTTAAACTCCCTCCATAAACTCCGAACTTTGCAGCCCGACTCCTCACCCACACCAAGTCCTGGCAGCACACCACCCGTGTCCTCTGTGAACTCCACTGGCTATCTGTTTCCCAAAGCATTAATTACAAGATCCTCCTTCTGACCTACAGAGCCCTTCACCACCTTGCCCCCCCCCCCCCTTACCTCTCAGATCTTCTTCTCCCACATCAACCCACATGTGCACTCCGTTCCACCACAGCAGGCCACCTTGTCACCCCCAAATCGAAGCTCCGGAGTTTCAGTGACAGGGTCTTCTCCACGGTTGTTCCATAGTTTCAGTGACAGGGTCTTCTCCACGGTTGTTCCTAGGCTCTGGAACTTCCTCCCTCCAGCCATCTATGACTCAGAGTCCATCACTATCTTTCAGGTCCTCCTAAAGCCCCACCTCTTTGACACGGCCTACTCTTCACACAGCTCCACATGGACACAGTCTCCACATGGACACAGACTCCACATGGACACAGTCTCCACATGGACACAGTCTCCACATGGACACAGCTCCACATGGACACAGACTCCACATGGACACAGACTCCACATGGACACAGACTCCACATGGACACAGCTCCACATGGACACAGTCTCCACATGGACACAGTCTCCACATGGACACAGACTCCACATGGACACAGTCTCCACATGGACACAGACTCCACATGGACACAGACTCCACATGGACACAGTCTCCACATGGACACAGACTCCACATGGACACAGTCTCCACATGGACACAGACTCCACATGGACACAGACTCCACATGGACACAGACTCCACATGGACACAGTCTCCACATGGACACAATCTCCACATGGACACAGACTCCACATGGACACAGTCTCCACATGGACACAGTCTCCACATGGACACAATCTTCAAACAGTCCCACATGTACACAGTAAACAGTCCCACATGTACACATGTACCATCGAGAGCATCCTGACTGATTCCATCACTGCCTGGAATGGCAACTGCTCGGCCTCCGACCGCAAGGCACTACAGAGGGTAGTGCGAACGGCCCAGTACATCACTGGGGCCAAGCTTCCTGCCATCCAGGACCTCTACACCAGGCGGTGTCAGAGGAAGGCCCTGAAAATTGTCAAAGACTCCAGCCACCCTAGTCATAGATCGTTTTCTCTGCTACCGCACAGCAAGCGGTATCGGAGGACCAAGTCTATGTCCAAGAGGCTTCCTAACAGCTTCTACCCCCAAGCCACAAGACTCCTGAACAGCTAATCAAATGGCTACCCAGACTATTCACATTGCCCCCCCCCCCCCTCCCCTCCCCTCCCCTCTACACACCACTGCCACTCTCTGTTGTCATCTATGCATAGTCACGTTAATTAACTCTACCTATATGTAAATACTACCTCAAGTAACCGGTGCCCCCGCACATTGACTCTGTACCGTAACACCCTGTATATAGCCTCCACATTGACTCTGTACCGGCACCCCCCTGTATATAGCCTCCACATTGACTCTGTACCGTAACACCCTGTATATATCCTCCACATTGACTCTGTACCGTAACACCCTGTATATAGCCTCCACATTGACTCTGTACCGTAACACCCTGTATATAGCCTCCACATTGACTCTGTACCGTAACCCCCTGTATATAGCCTCCACATTGACTCTGTACCGTAACCCCCTGTATATAGCCTCCACATTGACTCTGTACCGTAACACCCTGTATATAGCCTCCACATTGACTCTGTACCGGTACCCCCTGTATATAGCCTCCACATTGACTCTGTACCGTAACACCCTGTATATAGCCTCCACATTGACTCTGTACCGTAACCCCCTGTATATAGCCTCCACATTGACTCTGTACCGTAACACCCTGTATATAGCCTCCACATTGACTCTGTACCGGTACCCCCTGTATATAGCCTCCACATTGACTCTGTACCGGTACCCCCTGTATATAGCCTCCACATTGACTCTGTACGGTAACACCCTGTATATAGCCTCCACATTGACTCTGTACCGTAACACCCTGTATATAGCCTCCACATTGACTCTGTACCGTAACACCCTGTATATAGCCTCCACATTGACTCTGTACCGGTACCCCCTGTATATAGCCTCCACATTGACTCTGTACCGTAACACCCTGTATATAGCCTCCACATTGACTCTGTACCGTAACACCCTGTATATAGCCTCCACATTGACTCTGTACCGTAACACCCTGTATATAGCCTCCACATTGACTCTGTACCGTAACACCCTGTATATAGCCTCCACATTGACTCTGTACCGTAACACCCTGTATATAGCCTCCACATTAACTATGTACCGTAACACCCTGTGTATAGCCCCACCCCCCTGTATATATTGTTATTTTTTACTGCTGCTTTAATTACTTGTTACTTTTATCTCTTATTCTTATCTGTATTTTGTGAAACTGCACTGTTGGTTAGGGGCTCGTAAGTAAGCATGTGACTAATACACTTTGATTGGAAGTGCAAGGTTTCTTTAAAGATCTGAATGCACAATGCAATGTTTTGAGCATCGGACAGACTGTGTTACAAGGGATGACTGTTGTGTTACAAGGGATGAGTGTTTTGTCCAGAGTTTAGAAACACAACATTCAGAAATTAGTGTCAAAGTGATTCTTAAAAACTGTAACAACTTCCATTAGTCCATTGAGAGGTTTGCTGTTGAGGTAACCTCTTCAGAACCAGACGTGTGTACATCTGTGATAGTGTGTTTGTGTGTGTGTGTGTGTGTCTGTTTGTGTGTGTGTGTGTGTGTCTGTTTGCGTGTGTGTCTGTTTGTGTGTGTGTGTGTGTGTGTGTGTGTGTGTGTGTGTGTGTGTGTGTGTGTGTGTGTGTGTGTGTGTGTGTGTGTGTGTGTGTGTGTGTGTGTGTGTGTGTGTGTGTGTGTGTGTGTGTGTGTGTGTGTGTGTGTGTGTGTGTGTGTGTGTGTGTGTGTGTGTCTATCTGTGGGAGTGCAGATCTGGGAAAACAGAGATTATTTTTTTTATCTAACACAGCTGCATTAAGAACCAGTGTATCTTTAATTTGCCATACAACAAGTATTTTTATGTAAAGTTTATGATGAGTTCTTTGGTCAGATTAGGTGAGTGTCCAAAATATCTCCGGACATTCTGGTGAATTGTTGCTACGTATTCACAATGTATAATCAGGATTTGTAGCTCTAAATATGCACATTTTCGAACAAAACATAAATGTAATGTATAACATGATGTTATAAG
>NC_092095.1:5528030-5638030 GCF_045679555.1 Salvelinus alpinus
CAACTTGCTTGCAGTTCCTACGTCTTCCACTGGATGTCAACAGTCATGAGAAATAGGTTGAGGTTATTCCTTTGTGTAATGAAGAAGTACGGCCATCTTGAATGAGTGTCATTTGAAGTGTACTTTTTGAGAGAGGCGCATGACTCGAAAAGTAGCGTCAGTTTGTTGTCTTCCTGTATTGAACACAGATAGTCCCGTCTTCAATTTGATCGATTATTAACGTTTAAAAATACCTACAGTTGTATTACAAAAGTAGTTTGAAATGTTTTGGCAAAGTTTACATGTAAGTTTTGAGATATTTTGTAGTGACGTTGTGCAAATTGGAAGCTGTGTTTTTTTGGATCAAACGTGCCAAATAAATTGACATTTTGGATATATATGGACGGAATTAATCGAACAAAAGGACCATTTGTGATGTTTATGGGACATATTGGAGTGCCAACAAAAGAAGCTCGTCAAAGGTAAGGCATGATTTATATTTTATTTCTGCGTTTTGTTTTGCGCCTGCAAGGTTGAAATATGCTACTCTCTTTGTTTACTGTTGTGCTATCATCAGATAATAGCATCTTATGCTTTCGCCGAAAATACTTTTTGAAATCTGACATGTTGGCTGGATTCACAAAGAGTGTAGCTTTAATTTGGTGTCTTACATGTGTCATTTAATGAAAGTTTGATTTTTATAGTATTTTATTTGAATTTGGCGCTCTGCATTTTCCCTGGCTATTGGCCAAGTGGGACGCAAGCGTCCCGCCTATCCCAGAGAGGATAGGTGGGACGCTTGCGGGCCCAGGTCTGACAGAATCTGTGCAGAAGATCTAGGTGTTGCTGTAGGACCTCCTTGGTTGGGGACAGAAACACCAGATCATCAGCAAACAGTAGACATTTGACTTCAGATTCTAGTAGGGTGAGGTCAGGTGCTGCAGACTGTTCTTGTGCCCTCGCCAATTCGTTGATATATATGTTGAAGACAACAAGAGTGTAAGGGAGGAGGAAGGATAGCTTTCCATCTCTCCCTTGCCCCTCCTGCCTCTAGCTCCTCCCTCACGTGATCTACTGGACACATATGTGGAGGCGAGGGGCGGGGCAGGGGAGGGCAATCTCTCTCTCTCTCCCTCTCTCTCTACCCCTCTTTCTCTGTTTCTCTCTCTCTCTCTCTTTCTCTCCCCTTCTCTCTCTCTCTCTCTCTCTCTCTCTCTCTCTCTCTCTCTCTCTCTCTCTCTCTCTCTCTCTCTCTCTCTCTCTCTCCCCCCTCTTTCTCTCTCTCTCCCCTTCTTTCTCTCTCTCTCCCCTTCTTTCTCTCTCTCTCTCCACTCAATTTCTCTCTCTCTCTCTCTCTCTCTCTCTCTCTCTCTCTCTCTCCCCTTCTCCTTGTCTCTGTCTTCTTTCTTTTTAACACCTCCGATAGACCGAAGGTTGGAGATCAAATCCTATTGTCCCATTATTAGGTTCACATTTCATTTCATACCAACCCTTTGTCTTCGTCCAGGACGAGCCTGTTCATAAAGTCTATTTTCCTAACGGTTGGCAGACGATCTCCGGTTTAACGGCAGTTTGACACGTTTATTCACCAGTCGCTTCATTACCATACCGTCTTAATGAGAAGAGATCCACCGGGGAAGACACTAATTAGAAACACATTGGAGAGAGATTCTTCACTTCCTGAAACTCTCTCCATGACCCGAGACACTGTAGGCTACAACAAGAACAGGAAACAAGATCAGCAACTCGTGGCTTTGTGAAGCTGTTGGCTGCTGCTGACGTCCCAGGGGTTAGTTAACTTCTTAGCGTTTACTGAGACCCTTTACTAAGACCTTTCAACTCTTGATTAATAACCAGATTAGTTTCAATCGAATAAATTCAGACTGTTTGTGCCTAAACATTTCATATTGTAATTTAACCTACATGTGAATCTGTGTATTTACATAGGGAGAGTCTTATTTTTATGTGGAGTCGAAATAGAAGATGCTCTACCTGTCACCAAAAAACACCACTCTGAAAAGATTCCAAAGGCTTAAAAATACTGTGTAATTAAAATTACTTTGAAACATTAATGAAAACAATTGAATTACATCCCCCCCTAATTCTGTGCAGAAATCTTCAATTATATATGACATAGTTAAACAAAACTATCTGTCCTATGATTGGTGGCAGGCTGGTTGCCAAGGTAATGGTGGATGTTGCCGCGGTTATGATGTTCTACGTGAAAAGCTGCTTGGGTCCAGGGAAATACCAATACAGGTTAATACAGGCCAAGGGAAATACCAATACAGGTTAATACAGGCCCAGGGAAATACCAATACAGGTTAATACAGGCCCAGGGAAACACCAATACAGGTTAATACAGGCCCAGGGACATACCAATACAGGTTAATACAGGCCCAGGGAAATACCAATACAGGTTAATACAGGCCCAGGGAAATACCAATACAGGTTAATACAGGCCCAGGGAAACACCAATACAGGTTAATACAGGCCCAGGGACATACCAATACAGGTTAATACAGGCCCAGGGAAATACCAATACAGGTTAATACAGGCCCAGGGAAATACCAATACAGGTTAATACAGGCCCAGGGAAATACCAATACAGGTTAATACAGGCCCAGGGACATACCAATACAGGTTAATACAGGCCCAGGGAAATACCAATACAGGTTAATACAGGCCCAGGGAAATACCAATACAGGTTAATACAGGCCCAGGGAAATACCAATACAGGTTAATACAGGCCCAGGGAAATACCAATACAGGTTAATACAGGCCCAGGGAAATACCAATACAGGTTAATACAGGCCCAGGGAAATACCAATACAGGTTAATACAGGCCCAGGGAAATACCAATACAGGTTAATACAGGTCCAGGGAAATACCAATACAGGTTAATACAGGCCCAGGGAAATACCAATACAGGTTAATACAGGCCCAGGGAAATACCAATACAGGTTAATACAGGCCCAGGGAAATACCAATACAGGTTAATACAGGCCCAGGGACATACCAATACAGGTTAATACAGGCCCAGGGAAATACCAATACAGGTTAATACAGGCCCAGGGAAATACCAATACAGGTTAATACAGGCCCAGGGAAATACCAATACAGGTTAATACAGGCCCAGGGAAATACCAATACAGGTTAATACAGGCCCAGGGAAATACCAATACAGGTTAATACAGGCCCAGGGAAATACCAATACAGGTTAATACAGGCCCAGGGAAATACCAATACAGGTTAATACAGGCCCAGGGAAATACCAATACAGGTTAATACAGGCCCAGGGACATACCAATACCGGTTAATACAGGCCCAGGGAAATACCAATACAGGTTAATACAGGCCCAGGGAAATACCAATACAGGTTAATACAGGCCCAGGGAAATACCAATACAGGTTAATACAGGCCCAGGGGATGATACCAATACAGGTTAATACAGGCCCAGGGAAATACCAATACAGGTTAATACAGGCCCAGGGAAATACCAATACAGGTTAATACAGGCCCAGGGACATACCAATACAGATTAATACAGGCCCAGGGACATACCAATACAGGTTAATACAGGCCCAGGGAAATACCAATACAGGTTAATACAGGCCCAGGGACATACCAATACAGATTAATACAGGCCCAGGGACATACCAATACAGGTTAATACAGGCCCAGGGACATACCAATACAGGTTAATACAGGCCCAGGGAAATACCAATACAGGTTAATACAGGCCCAGGGAAATACCAATACAGGTTAATACGGGCCCAGGGAAATACCAATACAGGTTAATACAGGCCCAGGGAAATACCAATACAGGTTAATACGGGCCCAGGGAAATACCAATACAGGTTAATACGGGCCCAGGGAAATACCAATACAGGTTAATACGGGCCCAGGGAAATACCAATACAGGTTAATACGGGCCCAGGGAAATACCAATACAGGTTAATACAGGCCCAGGGAAATACCAATACAGGTTAATACAGGCCCAGGGACATACCAATACAGATTAATACAGGCCCAGGGACATACCAATACAGGTTAATACAGGCCCAGGGAAATACCAATACAGGTTAATACAGGCCCAGGGACATACCAATACAGATTAATACAGGCCCAGGGACATACCAATACAGGTTAATACAGGCCCAGGGACATACCAATACAGGTTAATACAGGCCCAGGGAAATACCAATACAGGTTAATACAGGCCCAGGGAAATACCAATACAGGTTAATACGGGCCCAGGGAAATACCAATACAGGTTAATACAGGCCCAGGGAAATACCAATACAGGTTAATACGGGCCCAGGGAAATACCAATACAGGTTAATACGGGCCCAGGGAAATACCAATACAGGTTAATACGGGCCCAGGGAAATACCAATACAGGTTAATACGGGCCCAGGGAAATACCAATACAGGTTAATACAGGCCCAGGGAAATACCAATACAGGTTAATACAGGCCCAGGGAAATACCAATACAGGTTAATACAGGCCCAGGGAAATACCAATACAGGTTAATACAGGCCCAGGGAAATACCAATACAGGTTAATACAGGCCCAGGGAAATACCAATACAGGTTAATACAGGCCCAGGGAAATACCAATACAGGTTAATACAGGCCCAGGGAAATACCAATACAGGTTAATACAGGCCCAGGGAAATACCAATACAGGTTAATACAGGCCCAGGGAAATACCAATACAGGTTAATACAGGCCCAGGGGATGATACCAATACAGGTTAATACAGGCCCAGGGAAATACCAATACAGGTTAATACAGGCCCAGGGAAATACCAATACAGGTTAATACAGGCCCAGGGACATACCAATACAGATTAATACAGGCCCAGGGACATACCAATACAGGTTAATACAGGCCCAGGGAAATACCAATACAGGTTAATACAGGCCCAGGGAAATACCAATACAGGTTAATACAGGCCGAGGGAAACACCAATACAGGTTAATACAGGCCCAGGGAAATACCAATACAGGTTAATACAGGCCCAGGGGATGATACCAATACAGGTTAATACAGGCCCAGGGAAATACCAATACAGGTTAATACAGGCCCAGGGAAATACCAATACAGGTTAATACAGGCCCAGGGAAATACCAATACAGGTTAATACAGGCCCAGGGAAATACCAATACAGGTTAATACAGGCCCAGGGAAATACCAATACAGGTTAATACAGGCCCAGGGAAATACCAATACAGGTTAATACAGGCCCAGGGGATGATACCAATACAGGTTAATACAGGACCAGGGAAATACAAATACAGGTTAATACAGGCCCAGGGAAATACCAATACAGGTTAATACAGGCCCAGGCCCAAGGGAAATACCAATACAGGTAATACGGGCCCAGGGACATACCAATACAGGTTAATACAGGCCCAGGGAAATACCAATACATGTTAATACGGGCCCAGGGACATACCAATACAGGTTAATACAGGCCCAAGGGAAATACCAATACAGGTTAATACGGGCCCAGGGACATACCAATACAGGTTAATACAGGCCCAGGGACATACCAATACAGGTTAATACAGGCCCAGGGACATACCAATACAGGTTAATACAGGCCCAAGGGAAATACCAATACAGGTTAATACAGGCCCAGGGAAATACCAATACAGGTTAAGACAGGCCCAGGGAAATACCAATACAGGTTAATACAGGCCCAGGGAAATACCAATACAGGTTAATACAGGCCCAGGGAAATACCAATACAGGTAAATACAGGCCCAGGGAAATACCAATACAGGTTAATACAGGCCGAGGGAAACACCAATACAGGTTAATACAGGCCCAGGGAAATACCAATACAGGTTAATACAGGCCCAGGGGATGATACCAATACAGGTTAATACAGGCCCAGGGAAATACCAATACAGGTTAATACAGGCCCAGGGAAATACCAATACAGGTTAATACAGGCCCAGGGAAATACCAATACAGGTTAATACAGGCCCAGGGAAATACCAATACAGGTTAATACAGGCCCAGGGAAATACCAATACAGGTTAATACAGGCCCAGGGAAACACCAATACAGGTTAATACAGGCCCAGGGAAATACCAATACAGGTTAATACAGGCCCAGGGAAATACCAATACAGGTTAATACAGGCCCAGGGGATGAAACCAATACAGGTTAATACAGGCCCAGGGAAATACCAATACAGGTTAATACAGGCCCAGGGAAATACCAATACAGGTTAATACAGGCCCAGGGAAATACCAATACAGGTTAATACAGGCCCAGGGAAATACCAATACAGGTTAATACAGGCCCAAGGGAAATACCAATACAGGTTAATACGGGCCCAGGGACATACCAATACAGGTTAATACAGGCCCAGGGAAATACCAATACAGGTTAATACGGGCCCAGGGACATACCAATACAGGTTAATACAGGCCCAAGGGAAATACCAATACAGGTTAATACGGGCCCAGGGACATACCAATACAGGTTAATACAGGCCCAGGGACATACCAATACAGGTTAATACAGGCCCAGGGACATACCAATACAGGTTAATACAGGCCCAAGGGAAATACCAATACAGGTTAATACAGGCCCAGGGAAATACCAATACAGGTTAATACAGGCCCAGGGAAATACCAATACAGGTTAATACAGGCCCAGGGAAATACCAATACAGGTTAATACAGGCCCAGGGAAATACCAATACAGGTTAATACAGGCCCAGGGAAATACCAATACAGGTTAATACAGGCCGAGGGAAACACCAATACAGGTTAATACAGGCCCAGGGAAATACCAATACAGGTTAATACAGGCCCAGGGGATGATACCAATACAGGTTAATACAGGCCCAGGGAAATACCAATACAGGTTAATACAGGCCCAGGGAAATTCCAATACAGGTTAATACAGGCCCAGGGAAATACCAATACAGGTTAATACAGGCCCAGGGAAATACCAATACAGGTTAATACAGGCCCAGGGAAATACCAATACAGGTTAATACAGGCCCAGGGAAACACCAATACAGGTTAATACAGGCCCAGGGAAATACCAATACAGGTTAATACAGGCCCAGGGAAATACCAATACAGGTTAATACAGGCCCAGGGAAATACCAATACAGGTTAATACAGGCCCAGGGAAATACCAATACAGGTTAATACAGGACCAGGGAAATACAAATACAGGTTAATACAGGCCCAGGGAAATACCAATACAGGTTAATACAGGCCCAGGGAAATACCAATACAGGTTAATACAGGCCCAGGGAAATACCAATACAGGTTAATACAGGCCCAGGGAAATACCAATACATATTGGTATTACACTACAACCTAACCAAGATATTACACTACAACCTAACCAAGATATTACACTACAACCTAACCAAGATATTACACTACAACCTAACCAAGATATTATACTACAACCTAACCAAGATATTACACTACAACCTAACCAAGATATTACACTACAACCTAACCAAGATATTACACTACAACCTAACCAAGATATTACACTACAACCTAACCAAGATAATACACTACAACCTAACCAAGATATTATACTACAACCTAACCAAGATATTATACTACAACCTTACCAAGATATTACACTACAACCTAACAAAGATATTATACTACAACCTAACCAAGATATTATACTACAACCTAACCAAACTATTATACTACAACCTAACCAAGATATTACACTACAACCGTACCAAGATATTACACTACAACCGTACCAAGATATTACACTACAACCGTACCAAGATATTACACTACAACCGTACCAAGATATTATACTACAACCTAACCAAGATATTACACTACAACCTAACCAAGATATTACACTACAACCTAATCAAGATATTACACTACAACCTTACCAAGATATTATACTACAACCTAACCAAGATATTATACTACAACCTAACCAAACTATTATACTACAACCTAACAAAGATATTACACTACAACCTTACCAAGATAGTACACTACAACCTTACCAAGCGATTACACTACAACCTAACCAAGATATTATACTACAACCTAACCAAGCTATTACACTACAATAGCAGTGTTCCAGAAAGGAAACAAAATAAATCTGTGATGATGTAGTAATACTAAAGGTCTTTCCAAACAGAGATATTTAGTGTGTGATGAACCCCGTTGATTGCAGCTACAAAGCAACAGAACAAAGGGAGAGATGTAGTCGGTGAGAAAGAGCGAGAGGACGGTTTCACTTCAATCCACGGTGCATAAATAAAGCCGCTCTTACCAAACAGCCGCCCCTCGCAGTTAATGACATCTTTGTGTGGTCAACCAGGTTTATGATCTTAATTCTCTGGCATTTATTGCCAACATAAATATGGCTCTTCTCCGCGGGAGACTCCGCTGAGCGTCATTAAGCCAGGCCTCAGAGCCAACAGGTTGGGATACACAACTTTTACTGCCACGACTATGAATTTTTCCCAGAGATACGCTTTCCGTTCTCACCCTGCGTCCAGCGACGAGAGGAGAGGCTTTTACGTGTTGCGCAACATGGAGGCCTGTTGTCACAAGGATAGGACTTTCATCCTTGAATATATGGGGCAAGCCTGAGAGAGAGAGAGAAAGTGTAAATACACACACACACACACGCACACTTGCTCACACACACACACACACACACACACACACACACACACACACACACACACACACACACACACACACACACACACACACACACACACACACACACACACACACACACACACACACACACACACACACACAGTAGTCTGTCTGTCGGTAGTCTGTCTGTCTGGGATCCTAGGGCTACAGTTAAACTTTTCATAGTGCTGGCGAATGTAACACACACCGGCGCAACAGATGTGTCTGTTCAGCACCTCCTTGGCCTGCCTGGCCCATAGTCCCCCAGCCTGAGATCCAGAATGAGCCAGGCACATATACAAGCCCACAAGTTTCTGTGGACATGCAGTTTACAATCAGAGTATCTCCTAAGCACCTGGTCCAGGTTAGGTTGTGTGGACTTTCAGTTTAACATCAGAGTACCGTATGTAGATGCATGTCTGTCTACAGGTCTGGGATGTAGAGGCTGTCTGACTACAGGTCTGGGATGTAGAGGCTGTCTGACTACAGGTCTGGAATGTAGAGGCTGTCTGTCTACAGGTCTGGGATGTAGAGGCTGTCTGTCTACAGGTCTGGGATGTAGAGGCTGTCTGTCTACAGGTCTGGGATGTAGAGGCTGTCTGTCTACAGGTCTGGAATGTAGAGGCTGTCTGTCTCCAGGTCTGGGATGTAGAGGCTGTCTGTCTCCAGGTCTGGGATGTAGAGTAGCCTGACCAGGATGGTAAATCAAGTTATCCCTCGTAGACCTAGCATGCTAGCTGTTCCATCAAACTTCCTGTCATTTCACTAACACTAGTTAGCAATAGGAACGACCTACATCTCCATTCAAAATGCACTCAGAGACATACAAATGGTATCCCTGAGATCCTTTTTCAAACTATCCCTTTAAAACTGAAGGACAGAGCTTATGTGTTCTGAATGTTATGAAATCTAGTTCCTTTTGTCAGTGATTAAAGTATATCTGAGTGTAAACTGAGTCATTTCACATAGCTAGATGTTGATGATTTCCCTATAGCATATGAAGATATTCAAAACAAATCGATGTAAAACGACAACAGGCAAAAATAACACATGGTGACGGACATCAGTGAAAATCACTTGTCTATGTCCTCAGCCATAACCCATGAACATAACAGAAGTGGACGATCCAGAATCAAACTGTTCTCTCCTGTCCTGGGGCACGTCATGCTGCGGAGGTTTAAACGCCCGCCAAGGCTTGATAAATCTGGGCCTGGAAAAGCTCATTTGGAGAGCGAGTAAGACATCTGCAACAATATTTATCTTCTTCCAGTTCCAAGGGTAATGACTCGGACAGGAGTGGAGAAGAGAGGAGAGGAAAAGGAGAGAGCTGTACTTATGCCTTCAGGTGTAGAAATCTCACTTCGGAGCGGCCGCGTGGATCGACAGACAGCCTGCCTCATGACAGAGCAAACCACCACGCATCACGTCCCCTGGTAAACATATCACAGCCATGGAATTAGCATATTAGCATAATTAGCCAGCCTGATCTTAGAATAGCTGTTGTGTTGTGCTGCTGTTGTTCCACAGCAATTAAACCAATCTAATTTCAGGAAGAACAAACAGACTTGGTTTGCCGGGGGAAACCTTCAGGCCGAGAAGGAAAAGTTGTAGAAAACAAAAGTCCTCGGTGGCTGATGATGTTTGATAATTATGCAGTCAAGCGCTTTCTGGGGAAAACACGGGGATAAAATAATAGGCATCGCTGTCTGTAGCTTATTAACAAACACACTGACAACCACAACACTTTCTGGATATGGCCTCGCTGACTCCATCCACTCTCAGAGAAACACAATGAGATGAGAGAATGGAGAGAGAGAAAGACAGAGAGAGAGAGAGAGAGAACATGAGAGAGAGAGAGATATGGAGAGAGATGGAGAGAGAAAAAGACAGAGAGAGAGCGATATGGAGAGAGAGAGAGATATGGAAAGAGATGGAGAGAGAGAAAGACAGAGAGAGAGAGCGATATGGAGAGAGAGAGAGAGAGATATGGAGAGAGAGAGAGATATGGAGAGAGAGAGCGATATTGAGAGAGAAAGAGAGCGAGAGAGAGAGAGTAAGCAAGCTGGACCTGGGGCTCTGTTCACAAACACAAACAGACCCCACAGAGCCACAGGACAGCAACACAATTAGACCCAACCAAATCATGAGAAAACAAAAAGATAATTACTTGACACAGTGGAAAGAATTCACAAAAAAACGAAGCAAACTGGAATGCCATTTTGCCCTAAACAGAGAGTACACAGTAGCAGAATACCTGACCACTGTGACTGACCCAAACTTAAAGAAATATTTGACTTTGTACAGGCTCAGTGAGCATAGCCTTGATATTGAGAAAGGCCACCGTAGGCAGACCTGGCTCTCAAGAGAAGACAGGCTATGTGCACAATGCCCACAAAATGAGGTGGAAACTGAACTGCACCTCCTAACCTCCTGCCAAATGTATGACCATATTAGAGACACATATTTCCCTCAGATTACACAGATCCACAAAGATTTAGAAAACAAATCCAATTTTGATAAACCCCCATATCTACTGGGTGAAATTCCACAGTGTGCCATCACAGCAGCAAGATGTGTGACCTGTTGCCACAAGAAAAGGGCAACCAGTGAAGAACAAACACCATTGTAAATACAACCCATATTTATGATTATTTATTTTCCCTTTTGTACTTTAACCATTTGTACATCGTTACAACACTATATATAGACATAATATGACATTTGTAATGTCTTTATTCTTTTAGAACTTCTGTGATTGTAATGTTTAATATACCTTTTTATGGTTTATTTCACTTTTGTTTTTTATCTTCTTCCCGTGCTTTGGCAATGTTAACATATTCCCATGTCAATAAAGCCCTTAGGTTGAATTAAATAGAATTGAAATAGAGAGAAATAGACAGAGGAGATACCTAGTCAGTTGCACATATGAACTAATTTAAACGAAATGTGTCTTCCCGAAATTAGAGTGAGAGAGAGATCGAGAGAAAAAGAGAGAAAGAGACAGAAAAAAAGGATTGTGAGCGAGAGAAAGAATGAGGGAGATCGAGAGAAAAAGAGAGAAAGAGACAGAAAAAAAGGATTGTGAGCGAGAGAAAGAAAGAGAGAGATCGAGAGTAAAAGAGAGAAAGAGACAGAAAAAAAGGATTGTGAGCGAGAGAAAGAATGAGAGAGATCGAGAGTAAAAGAAGGCAGATCAAAGCTTCAGTGGTCCAATCAGGAATGAAGGCCTGTGTCTCAGATGATATTAACCTTTTGATACAGGATGCTATGTAAATAAGCTGCTTACTAGGTAGTTGATTGGTCTAGCCCTCCCCATCACCCAGCCCTCCCCATCACCCAGCCCACCCCAGCCCTCCCCATCACCAAGCCCTCCCAGCCCTCCCCATCCCCCAGGCCTCCCAGCCCTCCCCATCACCCAGCCCTCCCCAGCCTCCCCAGGCCTCCCAGCCCTTCCCAGCCCTTCCCATCTCCCAGCCCTCCCCATCACCCAGCCCGGGCTTCCCCCTCGGTCTCTCCTAGAGACGGCCACAGATGTAAAAATACAGGCCGGGTTTGGTTTTTACAAAACACTGACTTTATGAGAGGATGAAAGAGGAGAAGCAGACAGAGTGGTCTTGTTTGGACAATGACAGAAGACCCGTGAACCATTCTTCAAAGAATGTTTTCTCTTTTTTAAAGCCTTTTTTTTTCTTAAAAAATACTTTGATGAAAAGAATCTTCAAAACAACGTCTGTTTTATAAATTCTCCTGGTGAGTTCATGTGAAGTATTTTCCTTTGTGTTACGTTTTGACGAAGCAAAACCCCCCCTACTTCATGAACCCCATACAAGACGAATAGCATTACTGTAAGTACTGTGTAACAATACAGTTAAAAGACCACCAACCTATCACATAGTGGAGCTGTAATACTGAAAAAGTCCCACAACCCACTATTCTACAGAATAACACTACATGACCAAAGGTACAAGCCATTCTACTGCTAATGTTTGTCTATGGAGATGGCATGGCTGTTTGCTCGATTTTACGCACCTGTCAACAACGAGTGTGACTGAAATAGCCGAATCCACTCATTTGCACGGTTGTCCACATACTTACTGGCCGTGTAGTGTGTCACTGAAGGCTTTGGGGTGACAAGTTACAATTTAGTGTGGAGAGAGAAGACGTTTAGTGTGGAGAGAGAAGATATTTAGTGTGGAGAGAGAAGATATTTAGTGTGGAGAGAGAAGATATTTAGTGTGGAGAGAGAAGACATTTAGTGTGGAGAGAGAAGACATTTAATGTGGAGAGAGAAGACATTTAATGTGGAGAGAGAAGATATTTACTGTGGAGAGAGAAGACATTTCATGTGGAGAGAGAAGATATTTAGTGTCGAGAGAGAAGACATTTCCCGTGGAGAGAGAGATATTTACTGTGGAGAGAGAAGATATTTAGTGTGGAGAGAGAAGATATTTAATGTGGAGAGAGAAGATATTTAGTGTGGAGAGAGAAGATATTTAGTGTGGAGAGAGAAGATATTTAATGTGGAGAGAGAAGACATTTAATGTGGAGAGAGAAGATATTTACTGTGGAGAGAGAAGACATTTACTGTGGAGAGAGAAGATATTTACCGTGGAGAGAGAAGACATTTAATGTGGAGAGAGAAGATATTTACTGTGGAGAGAGAAGATATTTAGTGTGGAGAGAGAAGACATTTAGTGTGGAGAGAGAAGATATTTAGTGTGGAGAGAGAAGACATTTAATGTGGAGAGAGAAGATATTTACTGTGGAGAGAGAAGATATTTAGTGTGGAGAGAGAAGACATTTACCGTGGAGAGAGAAGACATTTAATGTGGAGAGAGAAGATATTTACTGTGGAGAGAGAAGATATTTAGTGTGGAGAGAGAAGACATTTAGTGTGGAGAGAGAAGATATTTACCGTGGAGAGAGAAGACATTTAATGTGGAGAGAGAAGATATTTACTGTGGAGAGAGAAGATATTTAGTGTGGAGAGAGAAGACATTTAGTGTGGAGAGAGAAGATATTTACTGTGGAGAGAGAAGATATTTAGTGTGGAGAGAGAAGATATTTAGTGTGGAGTGAGAAGACATTTAGTGTGGAGAGAGAAGACATTTAATGTGGAGAGAGAAGACATTTAATGTGGAGAGAGAAGATATTTACTGTGGAGAGAGAAGACATTTCATGTGGAGAGAGAAGATATTTAGTGTGGAGAGAGAAGACATTTAGTGTGGAGAGAGAAGATATTTACTGTGGAGAGAGAGATATTTAGTGTGGAGAGAGAATATATTTAGTGTGGAGAGAGAAGACATTTAGTGTGGAGAGAGAATATATTTAGTGTGGAGAGAGAAGATATTTAGTGTGGAGAGAGAAGATATTTAGTGTGGAGAGAGAAGACATTTAGTGTGGAGAGAGAATATATTTAGTGTGGAGAGAGAAGATATTTAGTGTGGAGAGAGAAGATATTTAGTGTGGAGAGAGAAGATATTTACTGTGGAGAGAGAAGATATTTACTGTGGAGAGAGAAGACATTTAGTGTGGAGAGAGAAGATATTTAGTGTGGAGAGAGAAGATATTTAGTGTGGAGAGAGAAGATATTTAGTGTGGAGAGAGAGATATTTACTGTGGAGAGAGAAGATATTTAGTGTGGAGAGAGAAGATTTTTACTGTGGAGAGAGAAGACATTTAGTGTGGAGAGAGAAGACATTTAATGTGGAGAGAGAATATATGTAATGTGGAGTGAGAAGATATTTACTGTGGAGAGAGAAGACATTTAATGTGGAGAGAGAAGACATTTAATGTGGAGAGAGAAGATATTTACTGTGGAGAGAGAAGATATTTAGTGTGGAGAGAGAAGATATTTAGTGTGGAGAGAGAAGACATTTAGTGTGGAGAGAGAAGACATTTAATGTGGAGAGAGAAGACATTTAATGTGGAGAGAGAAGACATTTCCCGTGGAGAGAGAGATATTTACTGTGGAGAGAGAATATATTTAGTGTGGAGAGAGAAGATATTTAGTGTGGAGAGAGAAGATATTTAGTGTGGAGAGAGAAGGTATTTACTGTGGAGAGAGAAGATATTTACTGTGGAGAGAGAAGACATTTAGTGTGGAGAGAGAAGATATTTAGTGTGGAGAGAGAAGATATTTAGTGTGGAGAGAGAAGATATTTAGTGTGGAGAGAGAGATATTTACTGTGGAGAGAGAAGATATTTAGTGTGGAGAGAGAAGATATTTACTGTGGAGAGAGAAGACATTTAGTGTGGAGAGAGAAGACATTTAATGTGGAGAGAGAATATATTTAATGTGGAGTGAGAAGATATTTACTGTGGAGAGAGAAGACATTTAATGTGGAGAGAGAAGACATTTAATGTGGAGAGAGAAGACATTTAATGTGGAGAGAGAAGACATTTAATGTGGATAGAGAATATATTTAATGTGGAGAGAGAAGACATTTAGTGTGGAGAGAGAAGATATTTAGTGTGGAGAGAGAAGATATTTAGTGTGGAGAGAGAAGATATTTAGTGTGGAGAGAGAAGATATTTACTGTGGAGAGAGAAGATATTTAGTGTGGAGAGAGAAGACATTTCCCGTGGAGAGAGAAGATATTTAGTGTGGAGAGAGAAGACATTTCCTGTGGAGAGAGAAGATATTTACTGTGGAGGGAGAATATATTTAGTGTGGAGAGAGAAGATATTTAGTGTGGAGAGAGAAGATATTTAGTGTGGAGAGAGAAGACATTTAATGTGGAGAGAGAAGATATTTACTGTGGAGAGAGAAGACATTTACTGTGGAGAGAGAAGATATTTACCGTGGAGAGAGAAGACATTTACTGTGGAGAGAGAAGACATTTAATGTGGAGAGAGAAGATATTTAGTGTGGAGAGAGAAGACATTTAGTGTGGAGAGAGAAGATATTTAGTGTGGAGAGAGAAGATATTTAATGTGGAGAGAGAAGATATTTACTGTGGAGAGAGAAGACATTTAATGTGGAGAGAGAAGATATTTACTGTGGAGAGAGAAGATATTTAATGTGGAGAGAGAAGATATTTACTGTGGAGAGAGAATATATTTAATGTGGAGAGAGAAGACATTTAATGTGGAGAGAGAATATATTTAATTTGGAGAGAGAAGATATTTAATGTGGAGAGAGAAGATATTTACTGTGGAGAGAGAAGACATTTAATGTGGAGAGAGAAGATATTTACTGTGGAGAGAGAAGATATTTAATGTGGAGAGAGAAGATATTTACTGTGGAGAGAGAAGACATTTAATGTGGAGAGAGAAGACATTTAATGTGGAGAGAGAAGACATTTAATGTGGAGAGAGAATATATTTAATGTGGAGAGAGAAGACATTTAATGTGGAGAGAGAATATATTTAATGTGGAGAGAGAATATATTTACTGTGTAGAGAGAAGACATTTAATGTGGAGAGAGAAGACATTTATTGTGGAGTGAGAAGATATTTACTGTGGAGAGAGAAGATATTTACTGTGGAGAGAGAAGATATTTAGTGTGGAGAGAGAAGACATTTAATGTGGAGAGAGAAGATATTTACTGTGGAGAGAGAAGATATTTAATGTGGAGAGAGAAGATATTTACTGTGGAGAGAGAAGATATTTAGTGTGGAGAGAGAAGATATTTAGTGTGGAGAGAGAAGACATTTAATGTGGAGAGAGAAGATATTTACTGTGGAGAGAGAAGATATTTACTGTGGAGAGAGAAGACATTTAATGTGGAGAGAGAATATATTTAATGTGGAGAGAGAAGATATTTACTGTGGAGAGAGAAGACATTTAATGTGGAGAGAGAAGACATTTAATGTGGAGAGAGAATATATTTAAAGTGGAGAGAGAAGATATTTACTGTGGAGAGAGAAGACATTTAATGTGGAGAGAGAAGACATTTAATGTGGAGAGAGAATATATTTAATGTGGAGAGAGAAGACATTTAGTGTGGAGAGAGAATATATTTACTGTGGAGAGAGAACATATTTACTGTGGAGAGAGAAGATATTTAATGTGGAGAGAGAAGACATTTAATGTGGAGAGAGAATATATTTAATGTGGAGAGAGAAGACATTTAATGTGGAGAGAGAATATATTTAATGTGGAGAGAGAAGATATTTAATGTGGAGAGAGAAGATATTTACTGTGGAGAGAGAAGACATTTAATGTGGAGAGAGAAGATATTTACTGTGGAGAGAGAAAATATTTAATGTGGAGAGAGAAGATATTTACTGTGGAGAGAGAAGACATTTAATGTGGAGAGAGAAGACATTTAATGTGGAGAGAGAATATATTTAATGTGGAGAGAGAAGACATTTAATGTGGAGAGAATATATTTCATGTGGAGAGAGAAAATATTTACTGTGGAGAGAGAAGACATTTAATGTGGAGAGAGAAGACATTTAATGTGGAGTGAGAAGATATTTACTGTGGAGAGAGAAGATATTTACTGTGGAGAGAGAAGATATTTAGTGTGGAGAGAGAAGACATTTAATGTGGAGAGAGAAGATATTTACTGTGGAGAGAGAAGACATTTAATGTGGAGAGAGAAGACATTTAATGTGGAGAGAGAATATATTTAATGTGGAGAGAGAAGATATTTACTGTGGAGAGAGAAGACATTTAATGTGGAGAGAGAAGACATTTAATGTGGAGAGAGAAGATATTTACTGTGGAGAGAGAAAATATTTAATGTGGAGAGAGAAGATATTTACTGTGGAGAGAGAATACATTTAATGTGGAGAGAGAAGACATTTAATGTGGAGAGAGAATATATTTAATGTGGAGAGAGAAGACATTTAATGTGGAGAGAATATATTTCATGTGGAGAGAGAAAATATTTACTGTGGAGAGAGAAGACATTTAATGTGGAGAGAGAAGACATTTAATGTGGAGTGAGAAGATATTTACTGTGGAGAGAGAAGATATTTACTGTGGAGAGAGAAGATATTTAGTGTGGAGAGAGAAGACATTTAATGTGGAGAGAGAAGATATTTACTGTGGAGAGAGAAGACATTTAATGTGGAGAGAGAAGACATTTAATGTGGAGAGAGAATATATTTAATGTGGAGAGAGAAGATTTTTACTGTGGAGAGAGAAGACATTTAATGTGGAGAGAGAAGACATTTAATGTGGAGAGAGAATATATTTAATGTGGAGAGAGAAGACATTTAGTGTGGAGAGAGAATATATTTACTGTGGAGAGAGAAGATATTTACTGTGGAGAGAGAAGATATTTAGTGTGGAGAGAGAAGACATTTAGTGTGGAGAGAGAAGACATTTACTGTGGAGAGAGAAGACATTTACTGTGGAGAGAGAAGACATTTACTGTGGAGAGAGAAGATATTTAATGTGGAGAGAGAATATATTTAATGTGGAGAGAGAATATATTTAGTGTGGAGAGAGAAGACATTTACTGTGGAGAGAGAAGATATTTAATGTGGAGAGAGAAGATATTTACTGTGGAGAGAGAAGACATTTAATGTGGAGAGAGAATATATTTAATGTGGAGAGAGAAGATATTTACTGTGGAGAGAGAAGACATTTAATGTGGAGAGAGAAGACATTTAATGTGGAGAGAGAATATATTTAATGTGGAGAGAGAAGATATTTACTGTGGAGAGAGAAGACATTTAATGTGGAGAGAGAAGACATTTAATGTGGAGAGAGAATATATTTAATGTGGAGAGAGAATATATTTAGTGTGGAGAGAGAAGACATTTACTGTGGAGAGAGAAGATATTTAATGTGGAGAGAGAAGATATTTACTGTGGAGAGAGAAGACATTTAATGTGGAGAGAGAATATATTTAATGTGGAGAGAGAAGATATTTACTGTGGAGAGAGAAGACATTTAATGTGGAGAGAGAAGACATTTAATGTGGAGAGAGAATATATTTAATGTGGAGAGAGAAGATATTTACTGTGGAGAGAGAAGACTTTTAATGTGGAGAGAGAAGACATTTAATGTGGAGAGAGAAGACATTTAGTGTGGAGAGAGAATATATTTACTGTGGAGAGAGAAGACATTTAGTGTGGAGAGAGAAGACATTTACTGTGGAGAGAGAAGACATTTACTGTGGAGAGAGAAGACATTTACTGTGGAGAGAGAAGACATTTACTGTGGAGAGAGAAGATATTTAATGTGGAGAGAGAATATATTTAATGTGGAGAGAGAATATATTTAGTGTGGAGAGAGAAGACATTTACTGTGGAGAGAGAAGATATTTAATGTGGAGAGAGAATATATTTAGTGTGGAGAGAGAAGACATTTACTGTGGAGGGAGAAGACATTTAATGTGGAGAGAGAAGACATTTAATGTGGAGAGAGAATATATTTAATGTGGAGAGAGAAGATATTTACTGTGGAGAGAGAAGACATTTAATGTGGAGAGAGAAGACATTTAATGTGGAGAGAGAAGACATTTAGTGTGGAGAGAGAATATATTTACTGTGGAGAGAGAAGATATTTACTGTGGAGAGAGAAGACATTTAATGTGGAGAGAGAATATATTTAATGTGGAGAGAGAAGATATTTACTGTGGAGAGAGAAGACATTTAATGTGGAGAGAGAAGACATTTAATGTGGAGAGAGAATATATTTAATGTGGAGAGAGAAGATATTTACTGTGGAGAGAGAAGACTTTTAATGTGGAGAGAGAAGACATTTAATGTGGAGAGAGAATATATTTAATGTGGAGAGAGAAGACATTTAATGTGGAGAGAGAATATATTTAATGTGGAGAGAGAAGATATTTAATGTGGAGAGAGAAGATATTTACTGTGGAGAGAGAAGACATTTAATGTGGAGAGAGAAGATATTTACTGTGGAGAGAGAAAATATTTAATGTGGAGAGAGAAGATATTTACTGTGGAGAGAGAAGACATTTAATGTGGAGAGAGAATATATTTAATGTGGAGAGAGAAGATATTTACTGTGGAGAGAGAAGACATTTAATGTGGAGAGAGAAGACATTTAATGTGGAGAGAGAATATATTTAATGTGGAGAGAGAAGATATTTACTGTGGAGAGAGAAGACTTTTAATGTGGAGAGAGAAGACATTTAATGTGGAGAGAGAAGACATTTAGTGTGGAGAGAGAATATATTTACTGTGGAGAGAGAAGACATTTAGTGTGGAGAGAGAAGACATTTACTGTGGAGAGAGAAGACATTTACTGTGGAGAGAGAAGACATTTACTGTGGAGAGAGAAGACATTTACTGTGGAGAGAGAAGATATTTAATGTGGAGAGAGAATATATTTAATGTGGAGAGAGAATATATTTAGTGTGGAGAGAGAAGACATTTACTGTGGAGAGAGAAGATATTTAATGTGGAGAGAGAATATATTTAGTGTGGAGAGAGAAGACATTTACTGTGGAGAGAGAAGACATTTAATGTGGAGAGAGAAGACATTTAATGTGGAGAGAGAATATATTTAATGTGGAGAGAGAAGATATTTACTGTGGAGAGAGAAGACATTTAATGTGGAGAGAGAAGACATTTAATGTGGAGAGAGAAGACATTTAGTGTGGAGAGAGAATATATTTACTGTGGAGAGAGAAGATATTTACTGTGGAGAGAGAAGACATTTAATGTGGAGAGAGAATATATTTAATGTGGAGAGAGAAGATATTTACTGTGGAGAGAGAAGACATTTAATGTGGAGAGAGAAGACATTTAATGTGGAGAGAGAATATATTTAATGTGGAGAGAGAAGATATTTACTGTGGAGAGAGAAGACTTTTAATGTGGAGAGAGAAGACATTTAATGTGGAGAGAGAAGACATTTAGTGTGGAGAGAGAATATATTTACTGTGGAGAGAGAAGACATTTACTGTGGAGAGAGAAGACATTTACTGTGGAGAGAGAAGACATTTACTGTGGAGAGAGAAGACATTTACTGTGGAGAGAGAAGACATTTACTGTGGAGAGAGAAGATATTTAATGTGGAGAGAGAATATATTTAATGTGGAGAGAGAATATATTTAGTGTGGAGAGAGAAGACATTTACTGTGGAGAGAGAAGATATTTAATGTGGAGAGAGAATATATTTAGTGTGGAGAGAGAAGACATTTACTGTGGAGAGAGAAGACATTTAATGTGGAGAGAGAAGACATTTAATGTGGAGAGAGAATATATTTAATGTGGAGAGAGAAGATATTTACTGTGGAGAGAGAAGACATTTAATGTGGAGAGAGAAGACATTTAATGTGGAGAGAGAAGACATTTAGTGTGGAGAGAGAATATATTTACTGTGGAGAGAGAAGATATTTACTGTGGAGAGAGAAGATATTTAGTGTGGAGAGAGAAGACATTTAGTGTGGAGAGAGAAGACATTTACTGTGGAGAGAGAAGACATTTACTGTGGAGAGAGAAGACATTTACTGTGGAGAGAGAAGATATTTAATGTGGAGAGAGAATATATTTAACGTGGAGAGAGAATATATTTAGTGTGGAGAGAGAAGACATTTACTGTGGAGAGAGAAGATATTTAATGTGGAGAGAGAATATGTTTAGTGTGGAGAGAGAAGACATTTACTGTGGAGAGAGAAGATATTTAATGTGGAGAAAGAAGATATTTAATGTGGAGAGAGAATATATTTAGTGTGGAGAGAGAAGTTATTTAATGTGGAGAGAGAATATATTTAGTGTGGAGAGAGAAGATATTTAATGTGGAGAGAGAATATATTTAGTGTGGAGAGAGAAGACATTTACTGTGGAGAGAGAAGACATTTACTGTGGAGAGAGAAGACATTTACTGTGGAGAGAGAAGATATTTAATGTGGAGAGAGAAGATATTTAATGTGGAGAGAGAAGATATTTACTGTGGAGAGAGAAGACATTTAATGTGGAGAGAGAATATATTTAATGTGGAGAGAGAAGACATTTAGTGTGGAGAGAGAAGATATTTAATGTGGAGAGAGAAGATATTTACTGTGGAGAGAGAATATATTTAGTGTGGAGAGAGAAGATATTTAATGTGGAGAGAGAAGATATTTAGTGTGGAGAGAGAAGACATTTAATGTGGAGAGAGAGATATTTAATGTGGAGAGAGAATATATTTACTGTGGAGAGAGAAGATATTTAGTGTGGAGAGAGAAGACATTTCCCGTGGAGAGAGAGATATTTACTGTGGAGAGAGAATATATTTAGTGTGGAGAGAGAAGATATTTAGTGTGGAGAGAGAAGATATTTAGTGTGGAGAGAGAAGATATTTACTGTGGAGAGAGAAGACATTTAATGTGGAGACAGAAGACATTTAATGTGGAGAGAGAAGACATTTAATGTGGAGAGAGAATATATTTAATGTGGAGAGAGAAGACATTTAATGTGGAGAGAGAATATATTTAATGTGGAGAGAGAATATATTTAATGTGGAGAGAGAAGATATTTACTGTGGAGAGAGAAGACATTTAATGTGGAGAGAGAAGATATTTACTGTGGAGAGAGAAGATATTTAATGTGGAGAGAGAAGATATTTACTGTGGAGAGAGAAGACATTTAATGTGGAGAGAGAATATATTTAATGTGGAGAGAGAAGACATTTAATGTGGAGAGAGAATATATTTAATGTGGAGAGAGAAGATATTTACTGTGGAGAGAGAATATATTTAGTGTGGGGACAGAAGACATTTAATGTGGAGAGAGAAGATATTTACTGTGGAGAGAGAAGATATTTAATGTGGAGAGAGAAGATATTTAGTGTGGAGAGAGAAGACATTTAATGTGGAGAGAGAATATATTTAATGTGGAGAGAGAAGACATTTAGTGTGGAGAGAGAAGATATTTACTGTGGAGAGAGAAGATATTTACTGTGGAGAGAGAAGATATTTAGTGTGGAGAGAGAAGACATTTAATGTGGAGAGAGAAGATATTTACTGTGGAGAGAGAAGATATTTAATGTGGAGAGAGAAGATATTTACTGTGGAGAGAGAAGATATTTACTGTGGAGAGAGAAGATATTTAGTGTGGAGAGAGAAGACATTTAATGTGGAGAGAGAAGATATTTACTGTGGAGAGAGAAGATATTTAATGTGGAGAGAGAAGATATTTACTGTGGAGAGAGAAGACATTTAATGTGGAGAGAGAATATATTTAATGTGGAGAGAGAAGATATTTACTGTGGAGAGAGAAGACATTTAATGTGGAGAGAGAAGACATTTAATGTGGAGAGAGAATATATTTAATGTGGAGAGAGAAGATATTTACTGTGGAGAGAGAAGACATTTAATGTGGAGAGAGAAGACATTTAATGTGGAGAGAGAATATATTTAATGTGGAGAGAGAAGACATTTAATGTGGAGAGAGAATATATTTAATGTGGAGAGAGAAGATATTTACTGTGGAGAGAGAATATATTTAGTGTGGAGAGAGAAGATATTTAGTGTGGAGAGAGAATATATTTACTGTGGAGAGAGAAGACATTTACTGTGGAGAGAGAAGACATTTACTGTGGAGAGAGAAGACATTTACTGTGGAGAGAGAAGATATTTAATGTGGAGTGAGAAGATATTTACTGTGGAGAGAGAAGATATTTAGTGTGGAGAGAGAAGACATTTAGTGTGGAGAGAGAAGACATTTACTGTGGAGAGAGAAGACATTTACTGTGGAGAGAGAAGACATTTACTGTGGAGAGAGAAGACATTTACTGTGGAGAGAGAAGATATTTAATGTGGAGTGAGAAGATATTTACTGTGGAGAGAGAAGACATTTACTGTGGAGAGAGAAGACATTTACTGTGGAGAGAGAAGACATTTACTGTGGAGAGAGAAGATATTTAATGTGGAGAGAGAATATATTTAGTGTGGAGAGAGAATACGTTTACAAGATTGTCATATCTCATGAAATAAATACAAATTATATGGGAAAAGGTGTTTTAAAACAAAAATATTCTCCATTTTAAAGAGTAGTAACTAAAGCTCATCGACAAGTGGAATGTAGAGCAACTTTTCACAGGTCATGTTCACGGCTCTGGAACGCTTGTCTCTGAAAGGAAAAACATCACATACAAAAAAATAAAGAATGTCACCTTTCAGATGCCTCAATGATTCTCTAAATGATGAGCTTCAGGTTAGAAGGTGAAGGAGGAGGAGGAGGAAGGGGAGAAGATTTGTCTATGTCAAAATTCCCGAAGGGACACAGACAGAACTTTGACAACGTTCCTCCGAGACTGAGAGACCTATAAAGAATTCATTAGAGACTCTGATAGACGCGTCGTACAATTCTCAAGGAGAAACTAGACCTATGACGAAATCCCTTAGAGAAACCAAAAGATATCCGCTTAGTGACTTCGACTATTTTCTGTGTGACAGATGCCTTTTATTTGTCTCAGCTTGACGTCTCTACAAAATTAAAACACCTGAAATGTTGGTAGAGAAAAAAACTGCAAGGGATCTATAGTACGAAGACGCATGTCTGAGAAAACAGATTGGGGATTATTTTTGTTCTTTTTTATTTTGTCTCAGCTGTTACTGTTCAACATTGCTGAAATGTTGACACAGTAAAAAAAAAAAAGACAGATAAAAAGCTATGAAGTATGTCTTATGCCTGTCTGAAGAGAAGAGTAGGACATAAAGCAATGTCCTAGGAGTAAATGTCAGAGCTACAGCGATGCTGAGCAGTCTGGCCCTGATGAACATTCATACAACTGTCAATTAAAACCACTACACCTCGTCTTGAAGAACGAAGAGGGTTCCAAGACATTCTGTCTACAGCATATAACAGCCATCCTTAGATCATCACAACGGAAACTGTTCGACATGCCAGAGCTCAGGAGAAACCCAGGCCCATAATGTCCGTATCGTAATGTCTATATAGTACTAGTACTAACCTGTAATGTCTATATAGTACTAGTACTACCATGTGATGTCTATATAGTACTAGTACTACCCTGTAATGTCTATATAGTACTAGTACTACCATGTGATGTCTATATAGTACTAGTACTACCCTGTAATGTCTATATAGTACTACCCTGTAATGTCTATATAGTACTAGTACTACCCTTTAATGTCTATATAGTACTAGTACTACCATTTGATGTCTATATAGTACTAGTACTACCCTGTAATGTCTATATAGTACTAGTACTACCATGTAATGTCTATATAGTACTACCCTGTAATCTCTATATAGTACTAGTACTACCCTGTAATGTCTATATAGTACTAGTACTACCATGTAATATCTATATAGTACTACCCTGTAATGTCTATATAGTACTAGTACTACCCTGTAATGTCTATATAGTACTAGTATTACCATGTGATGTCTCTCCCCTCTACTCCTCAAGACGTCTCTCCCCTCTACTCCTCAAGACGTCTCTCCCCTCTACTCCCCAAGATGTCTCTCCCCTCTCCTCCCCAAGATGTCTCTCCCCTCTCCTCCCCAAGATGTCTCTCCCCTCTCCTCCCCAAGACGTCTCTCCCCTCTACTCCTCAAGACGTCTCTCCCCTCTACTCCCCAAGATGTCTCTCCCCTCTCCTCCCCAAGATGTCTCTCCCCTCTCCTCCCCAAGATGTCTCTCCCCTCTCCTCCCCAAGATGTCTCTCCCCTCTACTCCTCAAGACGTCTCTCCCCTCTACTCCCCAAGACGTCTCTCCCCTCTACTCCCCAAGATGTCTCTCCCCTCTCCTCCCCAAGATGTCTCTCCCCTCTCCTCCCCAAGATGTCTCTCCCCTCTCCTCCCCAAGATGTCTCTCCCCTCTACTCCTCAAGATGTCTCTCCCCTCTACTCCCCAAGATGTCTCTCCCCTCTACTCCCCAAGATGTCTCTCCCCTCTACTCCTCAAGACTACCCTCCCCTCATCTCCCCAAGACCACCATCATTTCAACTCCCCACCACTTGCCAAGACGAACGTCTCCTTCACTCACATCCAATCCCCAAGTCGTTTCACCTCTCCTCTCACCACCACAACACTCCCTTCCACTCTCCAAGACATTTCACCCCTCCCCTCCCCTCCACTCCCAATCACAACTCTCCCCTCCCCTCCCCTCCCCTCCCAATCACAACTCTCCCCTCCCCTCCCCTCCCCTCCCCTCCCCTCCCCTCCCAATCACAACCCTCCCCTCCACAACCCTCCAGGCGTCTCGCTTCCAGTCCCCTTCACCCCACCACACTACCTTCTTCTCCCCTCCACTCCAGGGACTACCTCGACCCTCCCCAAGATATTTCACACGTCTCCTCCCCGCTGCGACCTTCCCCAAGATATTTCACACCGACACTTCCCACTACAACCCTCCCCTTCGCTCCCCAAGATATTTCACAACTTCTCAAGATACGTTCATCTGCCCTGAAAACTGGAATCCATATAGCCGGGGGGGTAGGAGGAACAACGCATCACTCTCTCCGTGCCACTGTCCCCTCCACACGTCCACTTAATACTCCAATGGTCCATATCCCAGGATATGTCTAGAAAAGGCACCCTGTACTGAAAGGGCCCTGGTAAAAAAGTAGTGTACTATACTGTATAGGGTAACCAAGATTATTAAACTGGTCAGCTAGGAGAAAGCTACTTTGTTGCAGAAAAAACTTAAAAGTCTTCTCTTCCATTAACACGGATAGTCGGAGAGAATACAAAACTTCCTGGTGTTGGACTCCAACTAGGCTTCCAGATGTGCTAGAGGTCAGGGGTCGGCAGATAAAAGACAGAGGAAGTGGCGTACCCTAACTACTAAATCGCTTTCCGCTGTGAGCATTCCTCGTCAGAGAGAGGGGAGCGAGGGGAGAGGAGCGTCGAGCATTTGTTCTCCACCGCCACTCCCAGTGAGCGGTCTCATTTCCCGGCGGTGAGTTATGACACCGAAACTTCATACTCACAACTTCCACCAGCAGTGTTTACAGTCCATGTCTCACAGGCAAAATGTCAAGCCCGTTAAACACCGCTGGTTGGCCAGCCGAGTGGAAAACAAGCTGGGTTAGGTTGTTGTAGAGGTCCTGATCTGGTTCTGGGGTAGCTAGCCCGACACCTAGTCCTTATCGTCCAAATTATTATCCTTATGATCTATATATACTCCTTACTACCTATACCCTATATATATACTACCTATACCCTATATATATACTCCATATACCCTATATATATACTCCCTATACCCTATATATATATATATATATACTACCTATACCATATTTATATACTCCCTATACCCTATATATATATATATATATATATACTACCTATACCATATTTATATACTCCCTATACCCTATATATATACTCCCTATACCCTATATATATACTCTCTATACCCTATATATATATATATATATACTCCCTATACCCTATATATATACTCTCTATACCCTATATATATATATATATATATACTCCCTATACCATATTTATATACTCCCTATACCCTATATATATACTCCCTATACCCTATATATATACTCTCTATACCCTATATATATATATATATATACTCCCTATACCCTATATATATACTCTCTATACCCTATATATATATATATATATACTCCCTATACCATATTTATATACTCCCTATACCCTATATATATACTCCCTATACCCTATATATATACTCTCTATACCCTATATATATATATATATATACTCCCTATACCCTATATATATACTCCCTATACCCTATATATATACTCCCTATACCCTATATATATACTCTCTATACCCTATATATATATATATATATACTCCCTATACCATATTTATATACTCCCTATACCCTATATATATACTCCCTATACCCTATATATATACTCTCTATACCCTATATATATATATATATATACTCCCTATACCCTATATATATACTCCCTATACCCTATATATATACTCCCTATACCCTATATATATACTCCCTATACCATATTTATATACTCCCTATACCCTATATATATATATATATATACTCCCTATACCCTATATATATACTCCCTATACCCTATATATATACTCCCTATACCCTATATATATATATATATATACTCCCTATACCCTATATATATACTCCCTATACCCTATATATATACTCCCTATACCCTATATATATACTCCCTATACCATATTTATATACTCCCTATACCCTATATATATACTCCCTATACCCTATATATATACTCTCTATACCCTATATATATATATATATATACTCCCTATACCCTATATATATACTCCCTATACCCTATATATATACTCCCTATACCCTATATATATACTCCCTATACCATATTTATATACTCCCTATACCCTATATATATACTCCCTATACCCTATATATATACTCTCTATACCCTATATATATATATATATATACTCCCTATACCCTATATATATACTCCCTATACCCTATATATATACTCCCTATACCCTATATATATACTCTCTATACCCTATATATATACTCTCTATACCCTATATATATACTCTCTATACCCTATATATATATATATATATACTCCCTATACCCTATATATATACTCCCTATACCCTATATATATATATACTACCTATACCCTATATATATATACTCCCTATACCCTATATATATACTCCCTATACCCTATATATATACTCCCTATACCCTATATATATACTCCCTATACCCTATATATATATATACTACCTATACCCTATATATATATACTCCCTATACCATATTTATATACTCCCTATACCCTATATATATACTCCCTATACCCTATATATATACTCTCTATACCCTATATATATATATATATATACTCCCTATACCCTATATATATACTCCCTATACCCTATATATATATATACTACCTATACCCTATATATATATACTCCCTATACCCTATATATATACTCCCTATACCCTATATATATACTCCCTATACCCTATATATATACTCCCTATACCCTATATATATACTCTCTATACCCTATATATATATATATATATACTCCCTATACCCTATATATATACTCCCTATACCCTATATATATACTCCCTATACCCTATATATATACTCCCTATACCCTATATATATACTCTCTATACCCTATATATATATATATATATACTCCCTATACCCTATATATATACTCCATATACCCTATATATATATATATATATACTACCTATACCATATTTATATACTCCCTATACCCTATATATATATACTCCCTATACCCTATATATATACTCTCTATACCCTATATATATATATATATATACTCCCTATACCCTATATATATATACTCCCTATACCCTATATATATACTCTCTATACCCTATATATATATATATATATACTCCCTATACCCTATATATATACTCCCTTTACCCTATATATATACTCATACTACCTATGCCCTATATATATACTACCTATACCATATAGATATATACTCCCTTTACCCTATATATATACTCCCTATACATTTTTAAGTAATTAATTAGCATTTTATTGCATGACATAAGTATTTCATCCAGGTGGTGAAGGCATGAAACAACATCTCCACTTCGCTGATCCTCAACACTGGGGCCCCACAAGGGTGTGTGCTCAGCCCCCTCCTGTTCTCCCTGTTCACCCATGACCGCGTGGCCATGCACACCTCCAACTCAATCATCAAGTTTGCAGTCGACACAACAGTAGTGGGCTTACCAACAACAACGAGACATAGGGATAATGTGAGGGCACTCGGAGTGTGGTGTCGGGGAAAAAACCTCTCCCTCAACGTCAAAGGAGATGATCGTGGACTTCAGGAAACAGCAGAGGGAGCACCCCCCTATCCACATCGACGGGACAGCAGTGAAGAAGTTGTAAAGTTTTACGTTTTTTGGCGTACACATCACGGAAAAACTGAAATAGTCCACCCACGCAACAGCACCTCTTCAACCTCAGGGGGCTGAAGAAATTTGGCTTGTCACCTAAAACTTCCACAAACTTCTACAGATGCACAATCAAGAGCATCCTGCTGGGCTGTATCACCGCCTGGTACAGTAACTGCACCGCCCACAACCGCAGGGCTCTCCAGAGGGTAGTGAGGTCTGCACAACGCATCACCGGGGGCAAACTACCTGCCCTCCAGGACACCTACACCACCCGATGTCACAGGAAGGCCAAAAAGATCATCAAGGACAACACCCACCCGAGCTACTACCTGTTCACCCCACTACCATCCAGAATGTGAGGTCAGTACAGGTGCATCAAAGCTGGGACTGAGACTGAAAAACCGTGGAACAGCAATCACTAACACAGAGAGGCTGCTGCCAACATACAGACTTAAAATCATTGGCCACTTTAACAAAAAAATGGATCACTAGTCACCTTGATAATGCCACTTTGAGAATGTTTATATATCTTGCATTACTCATCTCATACGTATATATTGTATTTTATACCATCTATTTTATCTTGTCTTTGTCGCTCGGTCATCACTCATCCACATATTAATATGTATATATTCTTATTCCAATCCTTTACTTAGATTGTGTGTATAGGGTATATGTTGTGAAATTGTTACATATTACTTGTTAGATATTGCTGCACTGTCGGAACTAGAAGCACAAGCATTTCGCTACACTCGCAATGACATCTGCTAACCATGTGTATGTGACCCTTAATAACATGTGATTTGATTTGATTTGAATGGAAATCTTAAAGCTACAGCATACAATGACATTGTAGACAATTCTGTGCTTTCAAAATTGTGGAAACAGTTTGGGGAAGGCCCTTTTCCTGTTTCAGCATGACAATGCCCCTAAACGCAAAGCGAGGTCTATACAGAAATGGTTTCTCGAAGTCGGTGTGGAAGAACTTGACTGGCCTGCACAGAGCCCTGACCTCAACCTCACCGAACACCTTTGGGATGAATTGGAACGCCGACGTCATGTCGTGTAGCAGTAGGGTATAGCAGGTACGTCTTACTGAGATAGTTTATTAGAAAAACACAGTAGGCGTATTTCCCATGTGACCTCGCTAAGGCATCTTGGTAACTCAAAATAATCTACCCCATCTACACTGTACCATAATCACGCATATAAGCTCCTTTGCATATTGCACAATGTACAAGCATGCATGATATGTGCACAAAACAGCTTGCTGTTATTCTAGAATAAAGGACACTCCTACGATATTGCCTAACCTAGATGTTTTATATTCACAACAGCAAGAATGAAGACGAGGGAATGAATTAATAGACAAACGTAAGAATGCATGTCTCTATCCTGTAAGGGGTAATCTCGGATAAAACCAAGATGATTTTCCCACCACTATTTGATACTGGCTGGGGAAAGGCGGAGAAGTGACCACAAATGTAAAGGACAGCCATGGGAAATACAGTCCACTCTCCCCTGCTTTCCCCAGCCATGAGATACAGTCCACTCTCCCTGCTTTCCCCAGCCATGGGAGATACAGTCCACTCTCCCCTGCTTTCCCCAGCCATGAGATACAGTCCACTCTCCCTGCTTTCCCCAGCCATGGGAGATACAGTCCACTCTCCCCTGCTTTCCCCAGCCATGGGAGATACAGTCCACTCTCCCCTGCTTTCCCCAGCCATGAGAGATACAGTCCACTCTCCCTGCTTTCCCCAGCCATGGGGGAGATACAGTCCACTCTCCCCTGCTTTCCCCAGCCATGGGAGATACAGTCCACTCTCCCCTGCTTTCCCCAGCCATGGGAGATACAGTCCACTCTCCCTGCTTTCACCAGCCATGGGAGATACAGTGCACTCTCCCTGCTTTCACCAGCCATGGGAGATACAGTCCACTCTCCCTGCTTTCCCCAGCCATGGGAGATACAGTCCACTCTCCCTGCTTTCCCCAGCCATGGGAGATACAGTCCACTCTCCCCTGCTTTCCCCAGCCATGGGAGATACAGTCCACTCTCCCCTGCTTTCCCCAGCCATGGGAAATACAGTCCACTCTCCCTGCTTTCACCAGCCATGGGAGATACAGTCCACTCTCCCTGCTTTCCCCAGCCATGGGAGATACAGTCCACTCTCCCCTGCTTTCCCCAGCCATGGGAGATACAGTCCACTCTCCCTGCTTTCACCAGCCATGGGAGATACAGTCCACTCTCCCTGCTTTCAACAGCCATGGGAGATACAGTCCACTCTCCCTGCTTTCCCCAGCCATGGGAGATACAGTCCACTCTCCCTGCTTTCCCCAGCCATGGGAGATACAGTCCACTCTCCCTGCTTTCCCCAGCCATGGGAGATACAGTCCACTCTCACTGCTTTCCCCAGCCATGGGAGATACAGTCCACTCTCACTGCTTTCCCCAGCCATGGGAGATACAGTCCACTCTCCCCTGCTTTCCCCAGCCATGGGAGATACAGTCCACTCTCCCTGCTTTCCCCAGCCATGGGAGATACAGTCCACTCTCCCCGGCTGAATGGACAGGCCTCTTCACCCCCTGCTGCCTGGACAGGCCTCTTCACCCCCTGTTGACTGGACAGGCCTCTTCACCCCCTGCTGCCTGGACAGGCCTCTCCACCCCCTGCTGCCTGGACAGGCCTCTTCACTCCCTGCTGCCTGGACAGGCCTCTTCACCCCCTGCTGCCTGGACAGGCCTCTTCACCCCCTGCTGCCTGGACAGGCCTCTTCACCCCCTGCTGACTGGACAGGCCTCTTCACCCCCTGCTGCTTGGACAAGCCTCTTCACCCCCTGCTGCCTGGACAGGCCTCTTCACCCCCTGCTGACTGGACAGGCCTCTTCACCCCCTGCTGACTGGCGCTGAGCGAGGAGCTGAGAGGCAGCAAGAGATTGAGCCATCAGAAGTTATGTCTGTGAAAGGCCTCCGTTACAGTACAGTGAAAGGCCTCTATTACAGGACAGTGAAAGGCCTCCGTTACAGTACAGTGAAAGGCCTCTATTACAGGACAGTGAAAGGCCTCTATTACAGGACAGTGAAAGGCCTCTATTACAGGACAGTGAAAGGCCTCTATTACAGGACAGTGAAAGGACTCTATTACAGGACAGTGAAAGGCCTCCGTTACAGGACAGTGAAAGGCCTCCATTACAGGACAGTGAAAGGCCTCTATTACAGGACAGTGAAAGGCCTCTATTACAGTACAGTGAAAGGCCTCTATTACAGGACAGTGAAAGGCCTCTATTACAGGACAGTGAAAGGCCTCTATTACAGTACAGTGAAAGGCCTCTATTACAGGACAGTGAAAGGCCTCTATTACAGTACAGTGAAAGGCCTCTATTACAGGACAGTGAAAGGCCTCTATTACAGGACAGTGAAAGGCCTCTATTACAGTACAGTGAAAGGCCTCTATTACAGTACAGTGAAAGGCCTCTATTACAGGACAGTGAAAGGCCTCTATTACAGTACAGTGAAAGGCCTCTATTACAGTACAGTGAAAGGCCTCTATTACAGTACAGTGAAAGGCCTCTATTACAGTACAGTGAAAGGCCTCTATTACAGGACAGTGAAAGATCTCTATTACAGTACAGTGAAAGGCCTCTATTACAGGACAGTGAAAGATCTCTATTACAGGACAGTGAAAGGCCTCTATTACAGGAGAGTGAAAGGCCTCTATTACAGGACAGTGAAAGGCCTCTATTACAGGACAGTGAAAGGACTCTATTACAGGACAGTGAAAGGCCTCCGTTACAGGACAGTGAAAGGCCTCCATTGCAGGACAGTGAAAGGCCTTTATTACAGTACAGTGAAAGGCCTCTATTACAGGACAGTGAAAGGCCTCCGTTACAGGACAGTGAAAGGCCTCCATTGCAGGACAGTGAAAGGCCTTTATTACAGTACAGTGAAAGGCCTCTATTACAGGACAGTGAAAGGCCTCTATTACAGGACAGTGAAAGGCCTCTATTACAGGACAGTGAAAGGCCTCTATTACAGGACAGTGAAAGGCCTCTATTACAGGACAGTGAAAGGCCTCTATTACAGGACAGTGAAAGGCCTCTATTACAGGACAGTGAAAGGCCTCTATTACAGGACAGTGAAAGGCCTCTATTACAGTACAGTAGAAGGCCTCTATTACAGTACAGTGAAAGGCCTCTATTTCAGGACAGTGAAAGGCCTCTATTACAGTACAGTGAAAGGCCTCTATTACAGGACAGTGAAAGGCCTCTATTACAGGACAGTGAAAGGCCTCTATTACAGGACAGTGAAAGGCCTCTATTACAGTACAGTGAAAGGCCTCCATTACAGGACAGTGAAAGGCCTCTGTTACAGGACAGTGAAAGGCCTCTATTACAGTACAGTGAAAGGCCTCCGTTACAGGACAGTGAAAGGCCTCTATTACAGGACAGTGAAAGGCCTCTATTACAGGACAGTGAAAGGCCTCTATTACAGGACAGTGAAAGGCCTCTATTACAGTACAGTGAAAGGCCTCTATTAGAGGACAGTGAAAGGCCTCTTTTACAGGACAGTGAAAGGCCTCTATTACAGGACAGTGAAAGGCCTCTATTACAGGACAGTGAAAGGCCTCTATTACAGGACAGTGAAAGGCCTCTATTACAGGACAGTGAAATGTGTCTTTTATACTGAATCAAGGACTTCCTCGCCGCCCAGCCCAAAAATCAGACACATTTTTACCTAAAAAACGCTAATACGATTATTTTAAAAAGTGTGTCTTAGGCTTAATAAGTGTGGAAATTGGCCTGTCACATAAGGCGTGACAGGGGTGGTAAATGATATGATTACAGAAGCAAAGCCTCAACCAGGCCTCAGCCTTTGTTTCTTTACACGTCGTAATCTGCCCAAATAGATATGACAGAGACAACTACATTAGAATTGACAAAAAGTAGAGCAAATTAATACGACAGAGGAAACATTATTGTGTCATTATGATAATAATAAGCTTACAAAGATTATATGTCCCAGGAGATGTTCTCTTTCATTACAGTGTTAACCCGTGAAAATAGTTCTTCTTCCACTTCCTCTCCTCTAACCGAGGACTGTTTCTTCCTCTCCTCTAACCGAGGACTGTCTCTTCCTCTCCTCTTCCTCTCCTCTAACCGAGGACTGTCTCTTCCTCTCCTCTAACCGAGGACTGTCTCTTCCTCTCCTCTTCCTCTCCTCTAACCGAGGACTGTCTCTTCCTCTCCTCTTCTTCTCCTCTAACCGAGGACTGTCTCTTCCTCTCCTCTTCCTCTCCTCTAACCGAGGACTGTCTCTTCCTCTCCTCTTCCTCTCCTCTAACCGAGGACTGTCTCTTCCTCTCCTCTTCCTCTCCTCTAACCGAGGACTGTCTCTTCCTCTCCTCTTCCTCTCCTCTAACCGAGGACTGTCTCTTCCTCTCCTATTCCTCTCCTATTCATCTCCCTCTCCTCTAACTGAGGACTGTCTCTTCCTCTCCTCTTCCTCTCCTCGTCCTCTCCTCTAACTGAGGACTGAATCTTCCTCTCCTCTTCCTCTCCTCTTCCTCTCCTCTAACCGAGGACTGTCTCTTCCTCTCCTCTTCCTCTCCTATTCATCTCCCTCTCCTCTAACTGAGGACTGTCTCTTCCTCTCCTCTTCTTCTCCTATTCATCTTCCTCTCCTCTAACCGAGGACTGTCTCTTCCTCTCCTCTTCCTCTCCTCTAACCGAGGACTGTCTCTTCCTCTCCTCTAACCGAGGACTGTCTCTTCCTCTCCCCTTCCTCTCCTCTAACCGAGGACTGTCTCTTCCTCTCCTCTTCCTCTCCTCTAACCAAGGACTGGCTCTTCCTCTCCTCTTCCTCTCCTATTCATCTTCCTCTCCTCTTCCTCTCCTCTAACCGAGGACTGTCTCTTCCTCTCCTCTAACCGAGGACTGTCTCTTCCTCTCCTCTTCCTCTCCTCTAACCGAGGACTGTCTCTTCCTCTCCTCTTCCTCTCCTCTAACCAAGGACTGGCTCTTCCTCTCCTCTTCCTCTCCTATTCATCTTCCTCTCCTCTTCCTCTCCTCTAACCGAGGACTGTCTCTTCCTCTCCTGTCCTCTAACCATGTGTTTGATGTATTGGATACCATTCTACTAATTCCACTCCAGCTATTACCACGAGCCCGTCCTCCCCAATTAAGGTGCCACCAACCTCCTTTGGTGTGTAGGCCTCGTGTTGTCTGGCTGGCCTGAAGGAAGCCTGTAGGACCACTAGATGGAGTCAGATCCTTCCGAAGGAGCTTTGGAGACATGGTGGGTAGAGGAGAGGCTATAAGGACACTTCTGCCCTGTAAAACGACTAACCAAAATCTAAAACGGACTCTTACCTTAACCCTAACCCTAACCTTAACCTAATTTTAATTTTAATTCCTAAATTAAATATGGTTTTGTCCTTAAAGCCTTTTCCGGTGGAGACGTGATGGGAACGTGGAGTGAAGCGGGACCAGTCTATTAACAGCTCTGAGGTAAAGCACTGGCAATAAGAGTGCAGTAACAGTGAAGCAGGTGTCTACCCTGAGACCTTGGTGATTCACAGACACACAGAGGATACATCTAATATACATATTTATGTATTTTACTTGATATTTGTTTAAGATTACGTCTCCTTCTAATGCTGAGGTAGAACGGCCGAAGCCTGCTCCCAATCCCAGCTCAGAAGGAAACTTAATTCAGCAAAGACGTGTTATACATACTGACATTGGAATATTTCAACCAGAGACTGAGGATATAATTTATTTCATCACATAAACTCGTAGAAGAATTTTCCAGCTCTTGTGATAAATTACCAAACTGGTCCTTTTCCCTGAACAGAGAGCTTGGAGAGCAGGCAGAGAGAGGGCCTTGTGTATGATACCCCTATTATATTACCAGGGTCCCAGGATCACAGGACGTACAGGATCACAGGACGTACAGGAACACAGGACGTCCAGGATCACAGGACGTACAGGAACACAGGACGTACAGGATCACAGGACGTACAGGATCACAGGACGTACAGGAACACAGGACGTCCAGGATCACAGGACGTACAGGAACACAGGACGTCCAGGATCACAGGACGTCCAGGATCACAGGACGTACAGGATCACAGGACGTACAGGATCACAGGACGTACAGGATCACAGGACGTCCAGGAACACAGGACGTACAGGAACACAGGACGTCCAGGATCACAGGACGTCCAGGATCACAGGACGTCCAGGATCACAGGACGTCCAGGAACACAGGACGTCCAGGATCACAGGACGTCCAGGATCACAGGACGTACAGGATCACAGGACGTCCAGGATCACAGGACGTCCAGGATCACAGGACGTACAGGAACATGATAGAACAGACAGAGTGGTGTTACAATGCAGTACTTCTCTAATGGAAAGACACCCAGCCCCCTGACTCCAGTCTAACACACGCAGCTCCTGTCAGTCCCCTGACTCTAGACTAACACACACAGCTCTTGTCAGCCCCATTACTCCAGTCTAACACACACAGCTCCTGTCAGCCCCCTGACTCCAGTCAAACACACACAGTTCCTGTCAGCCCCCTGACTCCAATCTAACACACACAGCTTTTACCCTGTCAGCCCCCTGACTCCAGTCTAACACACACAGCTCCTGTCAGCCCCCTGACTCCAATCTAACACACACAGCTCCTGTCAGCCCCCTGACTCCAATCTAACACACACAGCTTTTACCCTGTCAGCCCCCTGACTCCAGTCTAACACACACAGCTCCTGTCAGCCCCCTGACTCCAGTCTAACACACACAGCTTTTACCCTGTCAGTCCCCTGACTCCAGTCTAACACACACAGCTCCTGTCAGCCCCCTGACTCCAGTCTAACACACACAGCTCCTGTCAGCCCCCTGACTCCAGTCTAACACACACAGCTCTTACCCTGTCAGCCCCCTGACTCCAATCTAACACACACAGCTCCTGTCAGCCCCCTGACTCCAGGCTAACACACACACAGCTCCTGTCAGTCCCCTGACTCCAGACTAACACACACACAGCTCCTGTCAGTCCCCTGACTCCAGACTAACACACACACAGCTCCTGTCAGTCCCATGACTCCAGACTAAAACACACACAGTTCCTGTCAGCCCCCTGACTCCAGTCTAACACACACACAAAAAAAACCTCCCGAAAGTTTAAAACATTGTTCTTGATAGAGATCTCTAAGGCGAATTACACCATTTAGCACGTAGCAGTTGTGTCAGGTAATTGAGTCAAGCTGCAGAGTGAATACATGTATAAAATGTGTCATGACGGTAAATAGTGTATTGTGTTTCAGAGGCTTACATTTCACTTGGTATGAATATTCATAGTTGACACTGATTGAAAGACATTAAACAACCGGCTGGTTGTTCCTCTTCCCGTAACAAGGCCAAGCCTCGGCAGATTCCTGGGTGGCAGACAGGAAAGGAAAAGCTTCCCGTAACAAGGCCAAGCCTCGGCAGATTCCTGGGTGGCAGACAGGAAAGGAAAAGCTTCCCGTAACAAGGCCAAGCCTCGGCAGATTCCTGGGTGGCAGACAGGAAAGGAAAAGCTTCCCGAAACAAAGACTGAGGAAATGTAATGCCTAATCCTCTCCTCTCCTCTCCTCTCCTCTCCTCTCCTCTCCTCTCCTCTCCTCTCCTCTCCTCTCCTCTCCTCTCCTCTCCTCTCCTCTCCCCCTCTCCTCTCCTCTCCTCTCCTCTCCTCTCCTCTCCCTCCTCTCCTCTCCTCTCCTCTCCTCTCCTCTCCCCCCTCTCCTCTCCTCTCCTCTCCTCTCCTCTCCTCTCCTCTCCTCTCCTCTCCTCTCCTCTCCTCTCCCCCTCTCCTCTCCTCTCCTCTCCTCTCCTCTCCTCTCCCCCTCTCCTCTCCTCTCCTCTCCTCTCCTCTCCTCTCCTCTCCTCTCCTCTCCTCTCCTCTCCTCTCCCCCTCTCCTCTCCTCTCCTCTCCTCTCCTCTCCTCTCCTCTCCTCTCCTCTCCTCTCCTCTCCTCTCCTCTCCTCTCCTCTCCCTCTCCTCTCCTCTCCTCTCCTCTCCTCTCCTCTCCTCTCCTCTACCTCTCCTCTCCTCTCCTCTCCTCTCCTCTACCTCTCCTCTTCCTCTCCTCTTCCTCTCCTCTCCTCTCCTCTCCTCTCCTCTCCTCTCCTCTCCTCTCCTCTCCTCTCGTCTCGTCTCGTCTCCTCTCCTCCACCTCTCCTCCTCTTGGAATCAGTGTAATTAAAAATATATATATTTAATGAAAAAAACAACATATAAAGACAAAAAACAATAGACAACTCAACATGTACATTTTCCCAGAATAACCTCACTGACCCACATGTTCTCATCCCCTCACAAAAACACGTATCTGATCTGCGGGACATCTCCAGCGCTTCCTGCCTTACTGCTTCCAACGTCACTGTACCGATATGTGCAGTACATGACACAGTGGAAGCGGGAAGTTTACATACACCTTAGCCAAATACATTTAAACTCAGTTTTTAACCATTCCTGACATTTAATCCTAGTAAAAATTCCCTGTCTTAGGTCAGTTAGGATCACCACTTTATTTTAAGAATGTGAAATGTCAGAATAATAGTAGAGAGAATGATTTATTTCAGCTTTTATTTCTTTCATCACATTCCCAGTTGGTCAGAAGCTTACAACTCAATTAGTATTTGCTAGCATTGCCTTTAAATTGTTTAACTTGGGTCAAACGTTTTGGGTAGCCTTCCACAAGCTTCACACAATAAATTGGATGAATTTTGGCCCATTCCTGCTGACAGAGCTGGTGTAACTGAGTCAGGTTTGTAGGCCTCCTTGCTCGCACACGCTTTTTCAGTTCTGCCCACAGATTTTCTATAGGATTGAGTTCAGGGCTTTGTGATGGCCACTCCAATACCATGACTTTGTTGTCCAAGCCATTTTGCCACAACTTTGGAAGTATGCTTGGGGTCATTGTCCATTTGTTAGACCCATTTGCGACCAAGCTTTAACTTCCTGACTAATGTCTTGAGATGTTGCTTCCATATATCCACATAATTTTCCTGCCTCATGTTGCCATCTATTATGTGAAGTGCACCAGACCGTCCTGCAGCAAAGCACCCCCACAACATGATGCTGCCACCCCTGTGCTTCACGGTTGGGATTGTGTTCTTCGGCTTGCAAGCCTCCTCCTTTTTCCTCCAAACATAACGATGGTCATTATGACCAAACAGTTCTATTTTTGTTTCATCAGACCAGAGGACATTTCTCCAAAAAGTACGATCTTTGTCCCCATGTGCAGTTGCAAACCGTAGTCTGGCTTTTTTATGGCGGTTTTGGAGCAGTGGCTTCTTCCTTGCTGAGCGGCATTTCAGGTTATGTCGATATAGGACTCATTTTACTGTGGAATACAAATACTTTTGTACCTGTTTCCTCCAGCATCTTTACAAGGTTCCTTTGCTGTTGTTCTGGGATTGATTTGCACTTTTCGCACCAAAGTACATTCATCTCTAGGAGACAGAACGCATCTCCTTCCTGAGTGGTATGACGGCTGCGTGGTCCCATGGTGTTTATACTTGCGTACTATTGTTTGAACAGATGAACGTGGTACCTTCAGGCGTTTGGAAATTGCTCCCAAGGATGAACCAGACTTGTGGAGGTCTACAATTTTTTTCTGAGGTCTTGGCTGATTTCTTTTGATTTTCCCATGATGTCAAGCAAAGAGACACTGGGTTTGAAGGTAGGCCTTGAAATACATCCACAGGTACACCTCCAATTGACTCAAATGATGTCAATTAGCCTATCAGAAGCTTCTAAAGCCATGACATTTTCCAAGCTATTTAAAGGCACAGTCAACTTAGTGTGTGTAAACTTCTGACCCACTGGAATTGTGATACAGTGAATTATAAGTGAAATCATCTGTCTGTAAACAATTGTTGGATAAAGGACTTGTGTCATGCACAAAGTAGATGTCCTAACTGACTTGCCAAAACTATAGTTTGTTAACAAGAAATGTGGTGTGGTTGAAAAACGAGTTTTAATGACTCCAACCTCAGTGGATGTAAACTTCCAACTTCAACTGTATCTATATTTTGTTGTATGATGTTTCTCCATAACCAGCATCTTGATTCTAGTTGTTAGTGTGTGTGTGTGTGTGTGTGTGTGTGTGTGTGTGTGTGTGTGTGTGTGTGTGTGTGTGTGTGTGTGTGTGTGTGTGTGTGTGTGTGTGTGTGTGTGTGTGTGTGTGTGTGTGTGTGTGTGTGTGTGTGTGTGTGTGTGTGTGTGTGTTCGTGGTGTTTTTAGTTGTATCTTTCATGGTTCTTCAGTGAGGAAATAACCCAACATTCTAGTGTCTTATTGTTTAGAGACACCCGCGTTGATTAACCCTTGTTCAAGTGTTTGTTGTTCACCCAAAGGTTGCGGGTCTGATGGACACACAACATTATTGTGTGTTTAAAACAATACAGCATAACAATTTACGTAAAACTACTTAATGTTTAGATGTTGATTTATATCAATTTTCTTGCACTTGATGCATGTGGTCTGTGTCTTCCTGTCCTTCTTGGGTCCACACACATTGCAGCGCTTCTTGTTGTTGCTACCGGCTGCAATCTACCATGATGAAAACACTTAGTTCAGGAATTTTACTAACATCTCACATATATAGTTACAGCAGGCCAAGGTAGGAGAGTCACACACACTCACATGCAACATCATCACTCACGCTGACTTCCGGAATTGGAGTTGTTGGTTCTGTGGGTCGGGCGGATGGGGCACCAGCATCCTACTCCTGAATCCTCCTCACCATGGCTGCAGAAGCTGGGGTCCTTGGGATACGTTGCCTCCTCTGGATTTGAGGTCTTACCCATCTCTTGCCCAGCTCCTGGAGAAAGAGCCGTCTGCTCTGGAGCTTCCTTCTGTTCCAATCTGGGTTCAACGCCATCCAGATGACAAACGCGTTGCACGCCGAGATGTCCAAGGTCTTGAAGACTATAACAAGTGACCAGTGTAGGGTTCTTCTGGTCCTGGGGCTGGTTGCTGACAGGCTTGTCCTGGGGCTGGCTGCTGACTGGCTGGTCCTGGGGCTGGTTACTGACGGGCTGGTCCTGGGGCTGGTCCTGGGACTGACGAGCTGGTCCTTCTAGGGTTCTTCTGGTCCTGGGGCTGGTTGCTGACGGGCTGGTCCTGGGGCTGGTTGCTGACAGGCTGGTCCTGGGGCTGGTTGCTGACGGGCTGGTCCTGGGGCTGGTTGCTGACGGGCTGGTCCTGGGGCTGGTTGCTGACGGGCTGGTCCTGGGGCTGGTTGCTGACAGGCTGGTCCTGGGGCTGGTTGCTGACGGGCTGGTCCTGGTGCTGGTTGCTGACAGGCTGGTCCTGGGGCTGGTTGCTGACGGGCTGGTCCTGGTGCTGGTTGCTGACGGGCTGGTCCTGGTGCTGGCTGCTGAAGGGCTGGTCCTGGGGCTGGTTGCTGACGGGCTGGTCCTGGGGCTGGTTGCTGACGGGCTGGTCCTGGGGCTGGTTGCTGACGGGCTGGTCCTGGGGCTGGTTGCTGATGGGCTGGTCCTGGGGCTGGCTGAGGGTCAATCTCATCCTTTTCTTCCAACTCACTGATAGACCAAAATGACAGAGACATGATCCTCACATTCGGAAAATGTTTCATCTTCCCTTGAGAAAGGGACACTAGCTTCTCTCTGCAAAATAAAACATGAGGCCCTCTAAGCAGAGAAACGTTTTGCCATACTGATTGATTGTGGTGAGGAGCCACACAGGCAAAGCTATTTATTTCTTGCCCCGCCCCCAATTTGCACCTGGCTGGGGTAGAGTCTGGGAAAGTACAGAATGTTTTACAATGTATCTAAATAATGTATTGTAATAATGTATCTAAATAATGTATTGTAATAATGTATCTAAATAATGTATTGTAATAACATTGTGCAGGTTCCCGCAAGACATTGTGTAGTTTCACACACTACAACGGGTAAAGAGTGCGAGAAAAGCGGGAGACAGGCAGACAGGCAGACAGGCAGACAGGCAGGGAGACAGGGAGACAGGCAGACAGGCAGGGAGACAGGGAGACAGGCAGACAGGCAGGGAGACAGACAGGTTCTTGGTGCTATATTGAAACAGCAGGCCCAGGGAGGAGGAAGACAGAGTGAAGGCACACAGCAAACGTTTTTTGTTTAATTTTTACCTGTTTTCACCTACACACACACTTTTCCACACTTTTATCACCCTCGGCTCCAGAGGACCCCAACACCACATATGTAATATAAATGTGTATGGGGGTGCACAGTGTTCACTCAATGAAAATGTGTTATTTTGCATGTTCTTCAAAGAAAATTAGCCACGGCCAATAAGTCTCAAGAAATTATTTTTGTAAACATTGAAAATGGGTCCCACAAAACCCGAACACAATACAAGGGTTAAAATGGTCTGGTCTGGGCTCATAGAGAACATAATGAAATGGTCTGTTCTGGGCTCATAGAGAACGTAATGAAATGGTCTGGTCTGGGCTCATAGAGAACGTAATGAAATGGTCTGGTCTGGGCTCATAGAGAACGTATTGAAATGGTCTGGTCTGGGCTCATAGAGAACGTATTAAAATGGTCTGGTCTGGGCTCATAGAGAACGTAATGAAATGGTCTGGGCTCATAGAGAACGAACTGAAATGTTCTGGTCTGGCCTTGGATTTTCCCTGGCTGTTCCCCTCTTATATGTTGCCATACGGATTAGATGGTGGTTTGTCATGAGGTTAGATAATGTAAAGCTATTATTGTCATGTTGTCTTTGATCATGTCTTGTCCCTGTGCTTCCCTCTGCTGGTCTTATTAGGTTCTTTCTCTTTCTCTCTCTCTATCGTTCCGTTCATGCTCCCAGCTGTTTCTCATTCTCCCTACGACCTCATTTACTCTTTCACACCTGTCCCCTATTTTGCCCTCTGATTAGAGTCCCTATTTCTCCCTCTGTTTTCCGCTCCTGTCCTTGTCGGATTCTTGTTTGATGTTTGCAGTTTCTGTGTCCTTGTTCCGCCCTGTCGTGTTCTTTTGCCTTCTTCAGATGCTGCGTGTGAGCAGGTGTCTATGTCAGCTACGGTCTGTGCCTTCCTGAAGCGACCTGCAGTCTGTGGTCGCGTCTCCAGTCGTTCCTCTCTATTGACGAGAGGATTTCAGTTTCCTGTTTTGGATTACCATTGATTTATATCCAGGAGAATCATTATTTGTTTTATACTGGAATAAAGACTCTGTTACTATTACGTCGCTTTTGGGTCCTCATTCATCTGCATAACAGAAGAATCCGACCAAGATGGACCCAGCGACTACGGATTCTCTCAACACTGCCGTCAAGTTCCAGGGAGCAATGCTCGGCAGACACGAGCAGGAATTGTCTGCTGCTCGTCATGCCGTTGAGACCCTGGCCACTCAGGTCTCCGACCTGTCAGGACAGTTTCAGAGTCTTCGTCTCGTGCCACCAGCTACTTCCTGGTCTTCCGAGTCTCCGGAACCTAGGGTTAATAACCCACCATGTTACTCTGGGCAGCCCACTGAGTGTCGCTCCTTTCTCACCCAGTGTGATATTGTGTTCTCTCTCCAGCCCAACACATACTCAAGAGAGAGAGCTCGGATCGCTTACGTCATATCACTCCTTACTGGTCGGGCTCGGGAGTGGGGCACAGCTATCTGGGAGGCTAGGGCTGAGTGTTCTAACGTTTATCAGAACTTTAGAGAGGAGATGATACGGGTTTTTGATCGTTCAGTTTTTGGGAAGGAGGCTTCCAGGGCCCTGGCTTCCCTATGTCAAGGTGATCGATCCATAACGGATTACTCTATAGAGTTTCGCACTCTGGCTGCATCCAGTGACTGGAACGAGCCGGCGTTGCTCGCTCGTTTTCTGGAGGGACTCCACGCTGAGGTTAAGGATGAGATTCTCTCCCGGGAGGTTCCTTCCAGCGTGGACTCTTTGATTGCACTCGCCATCCGCATAGAACGACGGGTAGATCTTCGTCACCGAGCTCGTGAAAGAGAGCTCGCGTTAACGGTGTTTCCCCTCTCCGCATCTCAACCATCTCCTCCCACCGGCTCAGAGACTGAGCCCATGCAGCTGGGAGGTATTCGCATCTCGACTAAGGAGAGGGAACGGAGAATCACCAACCGCCTTTGCCTCTATTGCGGTTCTGCTGGACATTTTGTCATGTCATGTCCAGTAAAAGCCAGAGCTCATCAGTAAGCGGAGGGCTACTGGTGAGCGCTACTACTCAGGTCTCTCCATCAAGATCCTGTACTACCTTGTCGGTCCATCTACGCTGGACCGGTTCGGCTGCTTCCTGCAGTGCCTTGATAGACTCAGGGGCTGAGGGTTGTTTTATGGACGAAGCATGGGCTCGGAAACATGACATTCCCCTCAGACAGTTAGGGAAGCCCACGCCCATGTTCGCCTTAGATGGTAGTCTTCTCCCCAGTATCAGATGTGAGACACTACCTTTAACCCTCACAGTATCTGGTAACCACAGTGAGACCATTTCCTTTTTGATTTTTCGTTCACCTTTTACACCTGTTGTTTTGGGTCATCCCTGGCTAGTATGTCATAATCCTTCTATTAATTGGTCTAGTAATTCTATTCTATCCTGGAACGTTTCTTGTCATGTGAAGTGTTTAATGTCTGCTATCCCTCCTGTGTCTTCTGTCCCCTCTACTCAGGAGGAACCTGGTGATTTGACAGGAGTGCCGGAGGAATATCATGATCTGCGCACGGTCTTCAGTCGGTCCAGAGCCAGCTCCCTTCCTCCTCACCGGTCGTATGATTGTTGTATTGATCTCCTTCCGGGGACCACTCCCCCTCGGGGTAGACTATACTCTCTGTCGGCTCCCGAACGTAAGGCTCTCGAGGATTATCTGTCTGTTTCTCTCGACGCCGGTACCGTGGTGCCTTCTTCCTCTCCCGCCGGAGCGGGATTTTTCTTTGTTAAGAAGAAGGACGGTACTCTGCGCCCCTGCGTGGATTATCGAGGGCTGAATGACATAACGGTTAAGAATCGTTATCCGCTTCCCCTTATGTCGTCAGCCTTCGAGATTTTGCAGGGAGCCAGGTGCTTTACTAAGTTGGACCTTCGTAACGCTTACCATCTCGTACGCATCAGAGAGGGGGACGAGTGGAAAACGGCGTTTAACACTCCGTTAGGGCATTTTGAATACCGGGTTCTGCCGTTCGGTCTCGCTAATGCTCCAGCTGTCTTTCAGGCATTAGTTAATGATGTACTGAGAGACATGCTGAACATTTTTGTTTTCGTTTACCTTGACGATATCCTGATTTTTTCACCGTCACTCGAGATTCATGTTCAGCACGTTCGACGTGTACTCCAGCGCCTTTTAGAGAATTGTCTCTACGTGAAGGCTGAGAAGTGCGCCTTTCATGTCTCCTCTGTCACTTTTCTCGGTTCTGTTATTTCCGCTGAAGGCATTCAGATGGATCCCGCTAAGGTCCAGGCTGTCAGCGATTGGCCCGTCCCTAAGTCACGTGTCGAGTTGCAGCGTTTTCTCGGTTTCGCTAATTTCTATCGGCGTTTCATTCGTAATTTCGGTCAAGTGGCTGCCCCTCTCACCGCTCTGACTTCTGTCAAGACTTGCTTTAAGTGGTCCGGTTCCGCCCAGGGAGCTTTTGATCTCCTCAAGAAGCGTTTTACATCCGCTCCTATCCTTGTTACTCCTGACGTCACTAAACAATTCATTGTCGAGGTTGACGCTTCAGAGGTGGGCGTGGGAGCCATTCTGTCTCAGCGCTTCCAGTCTGACGATAAGGTCCATCCTTGCGCTTACTTTTCTCATCGCCTGTCGCCATCGGAACGCAACTATGATGTGGGTAACCGCGAACTGCTCGCCATCCGCTTAGCCATAGGCGAATGGCGACAGTGGTTGGAGGGGGCGACCGTCCCTTTTGTCGTTTGGACTGACCATAAGAACCTTGAGTACATCCGTTCGGCCAAACGACTTAATGCACGTCAAGCTCGTTGGTCGTTGTTTTTCGCTCGTTTCGAGTTCGTGATTTCCTATCGTCCGGGAAATAAGAACACCAAGCCTGATGCCTTATCCCGTCTCTTTAGTTCTTCTGTGGCTTCTACCGACCCCGAGGGGATTCTCCCTGAAGGGCGTGTTGTCGGGTTGACTGTCTGGGGAATTGAGAGACAGGTAAAGCAAGCACTCACTCACACTGCGTCGCCGCGCGCTTGTCCTAGTAACCTTCTGTTCGTTCCTGTCTCTACTCGTCTGGCTGTTCTTCAGTGGGCTCACTCTGCCAAGTTAGCTGGCCACCCCGGCGTTCGGGGTACGCTTGCTTCTATTCGCCAGCGGTTTTGGTGGCCTACTCAGGAGCGGGACACGCGTCGTTTCGTGGCTGCTTGTTCGGACTGCGCGCAGACTAAGTCAGGTAACTCTCCTCCTGCCGGTCGTCTCAGACCGCTTCCCATTCCTTCTCGACCATGGTCTCACATCGCCTTAGACTTTATTACCGGTCTGCCTTCGTCTGCGGGGAAGACTGTGATTCTTACGGTTATCGATAGGTTCTCTAAGGCGGCACATTTCATTCCCCTCGCTAAGCTTCCTTCCGCTAAGGAGACGGCACAAATCATCATTGAGAATGTGTTCAGAATTCATGGCCTCCCGTTAGACGCCGTTTCAGACAGAGGTCCGCAATTCACGTCACAGTTTTGGAGGGAGTTCTGTCGTTTGATTGGTGCTTCCGTCAGTCTCTCTTCCGGGTTTCATCCCCAGTCTAACGGTCAAGCAGAAAGGGCCAATCAGTCGATTGGTCGCATTTTACGCAGCCTTTCGTTTCGAAACCCTGCGTCTTGGGCAGAACAGCTCCCCTGGGCTGAGTACGCTCACAACTCGCTTCCTTCGTCTGCTACCGGGCTGTCCCCGTTTCAGAGTAGTCTTGGCTACCAGCCTCCTCTGTTCTCGTCCCAGCTCGCCGAGTCCAGCGTTCCCTCCGCTCAGGCTTTTGTCCAACGTTGTGAGCGCACCTGGAGGAGGGTCAGGTCTGCACTTTGCCGTTACAGGGCGCAGACTGTGAGAGCCGCCAATAAACGTAGGATTAAGAGTCCTAGGTATTGTCGCGGTCAGAGAGTGTGGCTTTCCACTCGTAACCTTCCTCTTACGACAGCTTCTCGCAAGTTGACTCCGCGGTTCATTGGTCCGTTCCGTGTCTCTCAGGTCGTCAATCCTGTCGCTGTGCGACTGCTTCTTCCGCGACATCTTCGTCGCGTCCACCCTGTCTTCCATGTCTCTTGTGTCAAGCCTTTTCTTCGCGCCCCCGTTCGTCTTCCCTCCCCCCCCCCCCCGTCCTTGTCGAGGGCGCTCCTATTTACAAGGTACGGAAGATCATGGACATGCGTTCTCGGGGACGTGGTCACCAGTACTTAGTGGATTGGGAGGGTTACGGTCCTGAGGAGAGGAGTTGGGTTCCATCTCGGGACGTGCTGGACCGTTCGTTGATCGATGATTTCCTTCGTTGCCGCCAGGGTTCCTCCTCGAGTGCGCCAGGAGGCGCTCGGTGAGTGGGGGGGTACTGTCATGTTGTCTTTGATCATGTCTTGTCCCTGTGCTTCCCTCTGCTGGTCTTATTAGGTTCTTTCTCTTTCTCTCTCTCTATCGTTCCGTTCATGCTCCCAGCTGTTTCTCATTCTCCCTACGACCTCATTTACTCTTTCACACCTGTCCCCTATTTTGCCCTCTGATTAGAGTCCCTATTTCTCCCTCTGTTTTCCGCTCCTGTCCTTGTCGGATTCTTGTTTGATGTTTGCAGTTTCTGTGTCCTTGTTCCGCCCTGTCGTGTTCTTTTGCCTTCTTCAGATGCTGCGTGTGAGCAGGTGTCTATGTCAGCTACGGTCTGTGCCTTCCTGAAGCGACCTGCAGTCTGTGGTCGCGTCTCCAGTCGTTCCTCTCTATTGACGAGAGGATTTCAGTTTCCTGTTTTGGATTACCATTGATTTATATCCAGGAGAATCATTATTTGTTTTATACTGGAATAAAGACTCTGTTACTATTACGTCGCTTTTGGGTCCTCATTCATCTGCATAACAATTATAGTGTTGAATGTAAAGCTATTATAGTGTTGAATGTAAAGCTATTATAGTGTTGAATGTAAAGCTATTATAGTGTTGAATGTAAAGCTATTAAAATGTTGAATGTAAAGCTATTAAAGTGTTGAATGTAAAGCTATTATAGTGTTGAATGTAAAGCTATTATAGTGTTGAATGTAAAGCTATTATAGTGTTGAATGTAAAGCTATTATAGTGTTGAATGTAAAGCTATTATAGTGTTGAATGTAAAGCTATTATAGTGTTGAATGTAAAGCTATTATAGTGTTGAATGTAAAGCTATTATAGTGTTGAATGTAAAGCTATTATAGTGTTGAATGTAAAGCTATTAAAGTGTTGAATGTAAAGCTATTATAGTGTTGAATGTAAAGCTATTAAAGTGTTGAATGTAAAGCTATTATAGTGTTTAATGTAAAGCTATTATAGTGTTGAATGTAAAGCTATTATAGTGTTGAATGTAAAGCTATTATAGTGTTGAATGTAAAGCTATTAAAGTGTTGAATGTAAAGCTATTATAGTGTTGAATGTAAAGCTATTAAAGTGTTGAATGTAAAGCTATTATAGTGTTGAATGTAAAGCTATTAAAGTGTTGAATGTAAAGCTATTATAGTGTTTAATGTAAAGCTATTATAGTGTTGAATGTAAAGCTATTATAGTGTTGAATGTAAAGCTATTATAGTGTTGAATGTAAAGCTATTAAAGTGTTGAATGTAAAGCTATTATAGTGTTGAATGTAAAGCTATTATAGTGTTGAATGTAAAGCTATTATAGTGTTGAATGTAAAGCTATTATAGTGTTGAATGTAAAGCTATTATAGTGTTGAATGTAAAGCTATTATAGTGTTGAATGTAAAGCTATTATAGTGTTGAATGTAAAGCTATTATAGTGTTGAATGTAAAGCTATTATAGTGTTGAATGTAAAGCTATTATAGTGTTGAATGTAAAGCTATTATAGTGTTGAATGTAAAGCTATTAAAGTGTTGAATGTAAAGCTATTATAGTGTTGAATGTAAAGCTATTGTAGTGTTGAATGTAAAGCTATTATAGTGTTGAATGTAAAGCTATTATAGTGTTGAATGTAAAGCTATTATAGTGTTGAATGTAAAGCTATTATAGTGTTGAATGTAAAGCTATTATAGTGTTGAATGTAAAGCTATTATAGTGTTGAATGTAAAGTTTTCAAGTGTTGAATGTAAAGCTATTATATTGTTGAATGTAAAGCTATTATAGTGTTGAATGTAAAGCTATTATAGTGTTGAATGTAAAGCTATTGTAGTGTTGAATGTAAAGCTATTATAGTGTTGAATGTAAAGCTATTATAGTGTTGAATGTAAAGCTATTATAGTGTTGAATGTAAAGCTATTATAGTGTTGAATGTAAAGCTATTATAGTGTTGAATGTAAAGCTATTATAGTGTTGAATGTAAAGCTATTGTAGTGTTGAATGTAAAGCTATTATAGTGTTGAATGTAAAGCTTTTATAGTGTTGAATGTAAAGCTATTATAGTGTTGAATGTAAAGCTATTATAGTGTTGAATGTAAAGCTATTATAGTGTTGAATGTAAAGCTATTATAGTGTTGAATGTAAAGCTATTATAGTGTTGAATGTAAAGCTATTATAGTGTTGAATGTAAAGCTATTATAGTGTTGAATGTAAAGCTATTATAGTGTTGAATGTAAAGCTATTATAGTGTTGAATGTAAAGCTATTATAGTGTTGAATGTAAAGCTATTATAGTGTTGAATGTAAAGCTATTATAGTGTTGAATGTAAAGCTATTATAGTGTTGAATGTAAAGCTATTATAGTGTTGAATGTAAAGCTATTATAGTGTTGAATGTAAAGCTATTATAGTGTTGAATGTAAAGCTATTATAGTGTTGAATGTAAAGCTATTATAGTGTTGAATGTAAAGCTATTATAGTGTTGAATGTAAAGCTATTAAAGTGTTGAATGTAAAGCTATTAAAGTGTTGAATGTAAAGCTATTAAAGTGTTGAATGTAAAGCTATTATAGTGTTGAATGTAAAGCTATTATAGTGTTGAATGTAAAGCTATTATAGTGTTGAATGTAAAGCTATTATAGTGTTGAATGTAAAGCATTTATAGTGTTGAATGTAAAGCTATTATAGTGTTGAATGTAACGCTATTATAATGTTGAATGTAAAGCTATTATAGTGTTGAATGTAAAGCTATTAAAGTGTTGAATGTAAAGCTATTAAAGTGTTGAATGTAAAGCTATTATAGTGTTGAATGTAAAGCTATTATAGTGTTGAATGTAAAGCTATTATAGTGTTGAATGTAAAGCTATTATAGTGTTGAATGTAAAGCATTTATAGTGTTGAATGTAAAGCTATTATAGTGTTGAATGTAACGCTATTATAATGTTGAATGTAAAGCTATTATAGTGTTGAATGTAAAGCTATTAAAGTGTTGAATGTAAAGCTATTAAAGTGTTGAATGTAAAGCTATTATAGTGTTGAATGTAAAGCTATTATAGTGTTGAATGTAAAGCTATTATAGTGTTGAATGTAAAGCTATTATAGTGTTGAATGTAAAGCTATTATAGCTCTGGATAAGAGCGTCTGCTAAATGACTTAAATGTAATGTAAATGTGTTGAATGTAAAGCTATTATAGTGTTGAATGTAAAGCTATTAAAGTGTTGAATGTAAAGCTATTAAAGTGTTGAATGTAAAGCTATTAAAGTGTTGAATGTAAAGCTATGATAGTGTTGAATGTAAAGCTATTAAAGTGTTGAATGTAAAGCTATTAAAGTGTTGAATGTAAAGCTATTATAGTGTTGAATGTAAAGCTATTATAGTGTTGAATGTAAAGCTATTATAGTGTTGAATGTAAAGCTATTATAGTGTTGAATGTAAAGCTATTATAGTGTTGAATGTAAAGCTATTATAGTGTTGAATGTAAAGCTATTATAGTGTTGAATGTAAAGCTATTATAGTGTTGAATGTAAAGCTATTATAGTGTTGAATGTAAAGCTATTATAGCTCTGGATAAGAGCGTCTGCTAAATGACTTAAATGTAATGTAAATGTGTTGAATGTAAAGCTATTATAGTGTTGAATGTAAAGCTATTAAAGTGTTGAATGTAAAGCTATTAAAGTGTTGAATGTAAAGCTATTAAAGTGTTGAATGTAAAGCTATTATAGTGTTGAATGTAAAGCTATTAAAGTGTTGAATGTAAAGCTATTATAGTGTTGAATGTAAAGCATTTATAGTGTTGAATGTAAAGCTATTATAGTGTTGAATGTAAAGCTATTATAATGTTGAATGTAAAGCTATTATAGTGTTGAATGTAAAGCTATTAAAGTGTTGAATGTAAAGCTATTAAAGTGTTGAATGTAAAGATATTATAGTGTTGAATGTAAAGCTATTATAGTGTTGAATGTAAAGCTATTATAGTGTTGAATGTAAAGCTATTATAGTGTTGAATGTAAAGCTATTATAGTGTTGAATGTAAAGATATTATAGTGTTGAATGTAAAGCTATTATAGTGTTGAATGTAAATCAGGTGTTTCCATTATTTTGAACTTTTTGTTGTAGCTCTGGGTCCTCTCCAGCACAGCTCTCTCTCTCTCTCTCTCTCTCTCTCTCTCTCTCTCTCTCTCTCTCTCTCTCTCTCTCTCTCTCTCTCTCTCTCTCTCTCTCTCTCTCTCTCTCTCTCTCTCTCTCTCTCTCTCTCTCTCTCTCTCTTTGTCTCTCTTCTCTCTCTCTCTCCCCTTCTCTCTCTCTCTTTGTCTCTCTTCTCTCTCTATCTCCCCTTCTCTCTCTCTCTCGCTCTCTCCCTCCCTCCCCCTCTATCTATCCTTCCCTCTGTCTCCTACTGTTGTGTTGACAACAGACAGACAAGGCCAGGCACTCTGCAAATCAACTGTGGAAGCACTTCAAGGCCTCAGGTCAAGTTTGTGTATAACAGCTGAAATTCCATCGCGTCCGAGTCTCTCTCTTTTGTCACGTTTCTTTTGTCATGTCTCTCTCTCTCGCTCCCGCTCTCTCTCGCTCTCGCTCTCTCCCTCTCTCTCTCTCTCGCTCTCCTTATCTCTCTTGCTCTCTCTCTGTCCCTTCTCTCTGTCCCTTCTCTCTCTCTCTCTCTCCCCCTCTCTCTCTCCTTCTCTCTCTCTCTCTCTCTCTCCCTCCAACTCTCTCTCTTTCTTTCCCGGCCGTCTCTAATGTTTCCACAGAAAGAGAAGAGGGGCTCAACCGCCTCACAATACAGTCAATAATGACCCCATCCTCACCCCCCCCCCCCACCCTCCGCACCCCCACCCTCCCTCTCCCTTCCTCAACGTGTCCTGAGCAACTTTCTCCAAACTCCTTTCTCTAGGCTCTTGTGAAGCGATGAAAGAGAAACTAACCAGCATGTCAGGAGAACTCAGCTGCCTAGCAACGGGGCCACAGTTGAACTGTGCTTTGCTTCAGGTCTTGAGTAATGGAAATTGACAACGTTAAGCCCAGTCACAAGTGTTGTTTGTCACCTCTTAAATGCAAAAGAACACTACATTGTTTTGACCAAAGTATTGGGCATGATTGATGTCTTAGAGCCACAATGACATCATTCATTTCCTCCTTGTGTTTCTGATGGGATTGATGTCATATCTTTTCATGGTTTAGGGTTTAGGGTTTAGGGTTTAGGGTTTAGGGTTTAGGGTTAATATTTAATGTTCTGGAGGAGCATGAACACGCCTTTCTGTGAGCAGACGACAGCGAGAGGACGGGAGAGGAGAGGAGAGGAGAGGAGAGGAGAGGAGAGGAGAGGAGAGGAGAGGAGAGGAGAGGAGAGGAGAGGGTTGCAGAATTCTTGGAACTGGTTAAGTTGAATCATCCTGCCTCCATCTCATCCAGAAATAATTTAGGAAGAATCTTTGCCCTTTTAAGATCCACTATGTCCTGCCACAATACCCCGAGAAGGAACCAAAGGAGGTCCGAGTACAAAGAAGAACAAAGAGACAGACTAAAACATAAAAGTCTCTAAACCTGGTTCTGTTAGTTTTGAGACCTTCGGTAGGCTTTTGTGATTTTTCAGCTTGGGTTACAACAATATGTCATGAAGTGGGAATGACAGTTCATCATTTGAGTCATTGAGTAGACGCTCTTATCCAGAGTGACAACAGATTAGATAGGCATAAAACCACTGAACAATGAATCAAATGGCTACCCGGACTATTTACATTGACCCCCCTCCCCCCCTTTGTTTTTACATTACTTCTACTCACTGTTTATTATCTAAGCATTGTCACTTTACAAATTACCTCGACAAACCTGCACCCCCGCACATTAACTCAGTACCGGTACCCACACTCATTAACTCAGTACCGGTACCCCCTGTATATAGCCTCATTACAGTTATGGAATTTTCTTGTGTTCTTTGATTTGTATTTTTTTTAAAGTTTATTTATTAAATAAAATCAATTTCTTGAACTGCGTTGATGGTTAAGGACTTGTAAGTAAGCATTTCACTGTGAGGTCTACTACACCTGTTGTATTCAGCATTTCACTGTGAGGTCTACTACACCTGTTGTATTCAGCATTTCACTGTGAGGTCTACTACACCTGTTGAATTCAGCATTTCACTGTAAGGTCTACTACACCTGTTGTATTCAGCATTTCACTGTAAGGTCTACTACACCTGTTGTATTCAGCATTTCACTGTAAGGTCTACTACACCTGTTGTATTCAGCATTTCACTGTGAGGTCTACTACACCTGTTGTATTCGGCATTTCACTGTCAGGTCTACTACACCTGTTGTATTCAGCATTTCACTGTAAGGTCTTCTACACCTGTTGTATTCAGCATTTCACTGTGAGGTCTACTACACCTGTTGTATTCAGCATTTCACTGTGAGGTCTACTACACCTGTTGTATTCAGCATTTCACTGTGAGGTCTACTACACCTGTTGTATTCAGCATTTCACTGTGAGGTCTACTACACCTGTTGTATTCAGCATTTCACTGTGAGGTCTACTACACCTGTTGTATTCAGCATTTCACTGTAAGGTCTTCTACACCTGTTGTATTCAGCATTTCACTGTGAGGTCTACTACACCTGTTGTATTCAGCATTTCACTGTGAGGTCTACTACACCTGTTGTATTCAACATTTCACTGTAAGGTCTACTACACCTGTTGTATTCAGCATTTCACTGTGAGGTCTACTACACCTGTTGTATTCAGCATTTCACTGTAAGGTCTACTACACCTGTTGTATTCAGCATTTCACTGTAAGGTCTACTACACCTGTTGTATTCAGCATTTCACTGTAAGGTCTACTACACCTGTTGTATTCAGCATTTCACTGTGAGGTCTACTACACCTGTTGTATTCGGCATTTCACTGTCAGGTCTACTACACCTGTTGTATTCAGCATTTCACTGTGAGGTCTTCTACACCTGTTGTATTCAGCATTTCACTGTGAGGTCTACTACACCTGTTGTATTCAGCATTTCACTGTGAGGTCTACTACACCTGTTGTATTCAGCATTTCACTGTGAGGTCTACTACACCTGTTGTATTCAGCATTTCACTGTGAGGTCTACTACACCTGTTGTATTCAGCATTTCACTGTGAGGTCTACTACACCTGTTGTATTCAGCATTTCACTGTAAGGTCTTCTACACCTGTTGTATTCAGCATTTCACTGTGAGGTCTACTACACCTGTTGTATTCAGCATTTCACTGTGAGGTCTACTACACCTGTTGTATTCAACATTTCACTGTAAGGTCTACTACACCTGTTGTATTCAGCATTTCACTGTGAGGTCTACTACACCTGTTGTATTCAGCATTTCACTGTAAGGTCTACTACACCTGTTGTATTCAGCATTTCACTGTAAGGTCTACTACACCTGTTGTATTCAGCATTTCACTGTAAGGTCTACTACACCTGTTGTATTCAGCATTTCACTGTGAGGTCTACTACACCTGTTGTATTCAACATTTCACTGTGAGGTCTACTACACCTGTTGTATTCAGCATTTCACTGTGAGGTCTACTACACCTGTTGTATTCAGCATTTCACTGTAAGGTCTACTACACCTGTTGTATTCAGCATTTCACTGTAAGGTCTACTACACCTGTTGTATTCAGCATTTCACTGTAAGGTCTACTACACCTGTTGTATTCAGCATTTCACTGTGAGGTCTACTACACCTGTTGTATTCAACATTTCACTGTGAGGTCTACTACACCTGTTGTATTCAGCATTTCACTGTGAGGTCTACTACACCTGTTGTATTCAGCATTTCACTGTAAGGTCTACTACACCTGTTGTATTCAGCATTTCACTGTAAGGTCTACTACACCTGTTGTATTCAGCATTTCACTGTAAGGTCTACTACACCTGTTGTATTCAGCATTTCACTGTAAGGTCTACTACACCTGTTGTATTCAGCATTTCACTGTGAGGTCTACTACACCTGTTGTATTCAACATTTCACTGTAAGGTCTACTACACCTGTTGTATTCAGCATTTCACTGTGAGGTCTACTACACCTGTTGTATTCAGCATTTCACTGTAAGGTCTACTACACCTGTTGTATTCAGCATTTCACTGTAAGGTCTACTACACCTGTTGTATTCAGCATTTCACTGTAAGGTCTACTACACCTGTTGTATTCAGCATTTCACTGTGAGGTCTACTACACCTGTTGTATTCGGCATTTCACTGTCAGGTCTACTACACCTGTTGTATTCAGCATTTCACTGTAAGGTCTTCTACACCTGTTGTATTCAGCATTTCACTGTGAGGTCTACTACACCTGTTGTATTCAGCATTTCACTGTGAGGTCTACTACACCTGTTGTATTCAGCATTTCACTGTGAGGTCTACTACACCTGTTGTATTCAGCATTTCACTGTGAGGTCTACTACACCTGTTGTATTCAGCATTTCACTGTGAGGTCTACTACACCTGTTGTATTCAGCATTTCACTGTAAGGTCTTCTACACCTGTTGTATTCAGCATTTCACTGTGAGGTCTACTACACCTGTTGTATTCAGCATTTCACTGTGAGGTCTACTACACCTGTTGTATTCAACATTTCACTGTAAGGTCTACTACACCTGTTGTATTCAGCATTTCACTGTGAGGTCTACTACACCTGTTGTATTCAGCATTTCACTGTAAGGTCTACTACACCTGTTGTATTCAGCATTTCACTGTAAGGTCTACTACACCTGTTGTATTCAGCATTTCACTGTAAGGTCTACTACACCTGTTGTATTCAGCATTTCACTGTGAGGTCTACTACACCTGTTGTATTCAACATTTCACTGTGAGGTCTACTACACCTGTTGTATTCAGCATTTCACTGTGAGGTCTACTACACCTGTTGTATTCAGCATTTCACTGTAAGGTCTACTACACCTGTTGTATTCAGCATTTCACTGTAAGGTCTACTACACCTGTTGTATTCAGCATTTCACTGTAAGGTCTACTACACCTGTTGTATTCAGCATTTCACTGTAAGGTCTACTACACCTGTTGTATTCAGCATTTCACTGTGAGGTCTACTACACCTGTTGTATTCAGCATTTCACTGTGAGGTCTACTACACCTGTTGTATTCAACATTTCACTGTGAGGTCTACTACACCTGTTGTATTCAGCATTTCACTGTGAGGTCTACTACACCTGTTGTATTCAGCATTTCACTGTAAGGTCTACTACACCTGTTGTATTCAGCATTTCACTGTAAGGTCTACTACACCTGTTGAATTCAGCATTTCACTGTGAGGTCTACTACACCTGTTGTATTCAGCATTTCACTGTAAGGTCTACTACACCTGTTGTATTCAGCATTTCACTGTAAGGTCTACTACACCTGTTGTATTCAGCATTTCACTGTAAGGTCTACTACACCTGTTGTATTCAGCATTTCACTGTAAGGTCTACTACACCTGTTGTATTCAACATTTCACTGTGAGGTCTACTACACCTGTTGTATTCAGCGTTTCACTGTGAGGTCTACTACACCTGTTGTATTCAGCATTTCACTGTGAGGTCTACTACACCTGTTGTATTCAGCATTTCACTGTGAGGTCTACTACACCTGTTGTATTCAGCATTTCACTGTAAGGTCTACTACACCTGTTGTATTCAGCATTTCACTGTGAGGTCTACACACTGCATTTGACAAATAACATTTGATTTGATCTGGATTCTAGGTTGTTTTATTATTTATTATATACGACCTGAAAAAAGAAAAAGGACAAATTAAAACCTCTAATTTCATAACAGCAGACTAATCTCATCTTGATTGAGAAGAAACCGTAAATAAATTGTTGTCAACATCCTCCGCGATACGTCACGGGAATAAACCCACACGTTTGGTTCTACTGAAGGAAGTCTTGGCAACAACATGTTCTCCTGTTTGGAGAATGAATAAGAATAATAATATATATAATATAATAATAATAATAATTCAGAATAAATGTTCAGAATAAATGTTCAGAATAAATGCACCAAGAGATTTTTTTAGATCACAGTGTTGCAGTTTGAGACATGAGTCACAACTCAATGACTATCCTTCAGCGCTTCTCACTCGATAACACTTTGACCTGGGCTTTACAGTAGTTCCAATCCAAGTTTGAGAAATCAATCAAGTTTTTTTTTCTTCTTGAGTTTAAGGTTACATCCGCACCGCTCAACGCCAGACAGATGCATTCACCATTCAGCCAGCTCTGTTTTTGATTTTATGATATGGAAGCTAGGAAGCTACTTCCACACCAAAGAACTCTGTTCAAAGGCCCAAATGACACAATAAGAAAGTCATCCATTACAAAGAGAGAGACAATTACTGCGTCAATTTCAATTTAAGGGGCTTTATTGGCATGGGAAACATATGTATACATTGCCAAAGCAACTGAAATAGATAATAAACAAAAGTTAAATAAACAATAAAAATGAACAGTAAACATTACACTCACAGAAGTTCCAAAAAGACATTACAAATGTCATATTATGTGTATATACAGTGTTGTAACGATGTGAAAATAGTTAAAGTACAAAAGGGAAAATAAATCACCATAAATATATGTTATATTTACAATGGGGTTTGTTCTTCACTTGTTGCCATTTTCTTTTGGCAACATGTCACAAATCTTGACGCTGTGATGCACCACTGTGGTATTTCACCCTCTCTCTCTCTCTCTCTCTCTCTCTCTCTCTCTCTCTCTCTCTCTCTCTCTCTCTCTCTCTCGCTCTCTCTCTCTCTCTCTCTCTCTCTCTCTCTCTCTCTCTCTCTCTCTCTCTCTCTCTCTCTCTCTCTCTCTCTCTCTCTCTCTCTCTCTCTCTCTCTCTCTCTCTCTCTCTCTCTCTCTCTCTCTCTCAATAATATAAAATGGTAGTAAATAATAATACAAAAAATGTAATAAAAATATTGAAATATTAAAGGCTAAACCTTGAAAAATGAAAACTATAACTAACGTATAATTAACTGTCATCCTCACCATTACATCAGTACTACATCAATACCACCACCATCACGAAACTGCTATCACCCCTACTACTATCACCCCTACTACTACTCCACTACTATTTGGAGTAATAATCATGACAATAATAATAATAACAATAATATCAATGATAATAATAATAGTAATAATAATAACAATAACTAAGTTACTGTTTACTATGTAGATGTTATTATTTAGTGTCCCTCAGGCAATGCCAGTCAAATACATATTTGGCTGCAAGAGGAGCTGTTGCTCCTTTGCCCATGCCTATTTGTTGTTTTTCTTCTGGGTAAACATTTGGAATAAATGTAGTCATTTCTGTGAATAATGAATCTCTTGGTGAGGAATATTTATCACAGTAAAGGAGAAAGTGCATCTCTGTTTCTACCTCCCCTGTCAGGCAGTGACCACGTACACGCTCCTCTTTGGGTAGCCATGTCTTTTTATGTCTGCCGGTTTCTATTGCCAATTGGTGGTCACTCAGCCTGTACTTGGTAAGGATCTGTCTCTGCTTCGTATCTCTGACAGAGTAGAGATAACCAACCAGTTGGTCACTCAGCCTGTACTTGGTAAGGATCTGTCTCTGCTTCGTATCTCTGACAGAGTAAAGATAATCAGCCAATTCATTCTCTCCATTTCATAAATATGAGTCCATTGATTGGTTCATGATTTTGTTGTTTGTAATCTTTTCTTTTGAAGCAGTGCTGGTATCAGCTTCGTTGGTTAAGTCTAACACCGGCTGACTGAGAGCAGGGCTTCAATTGGATGTCTGTCTGACATTTTAAGGTCCAGTTTATTTAGTGGCCCCCAAACCTCACTTCCGTAAAGAGCTATTGGTAGGATTACACTGTCAAATATTTTGGTCCAAATTCTAATTGGGATGTTGATTTTGAATAATTTATTTTTTATTGCATACAGTGCTCTGCTGGCTTTTCATTTGATTCCCTTCCACGGGACGGTTGAGCTAACGTAGGCTAATGTGATTAGCATGAGGTTGTAAGTATCAAGAACATTTCCCAGGACATAGACATATCTGATATTGGCAGAAAGCTTAAATTATTGTTAATCTAACTGCACTATCCAATTTACAGTAGCTATTACAGTGAAATAATACCATGCTATTGTTTGAGGAGAGTGCACAATTTTGAACATGAAATGTTATTAACAAATTAGACACATTTGGGCAGTTTTGATACAAAATTTTGAACAGAAATGCAATGGTTCATTGGATCAGTCTAAAACTTTGCAAATACACTGCTGCAATAGTGTATACAAAAGAACGGTTGTTTTTTTCTTTGTATTATCTTTTACCAGATATATAGTGTCATATTCTCCCACATTTATATCACATTTCCACAAACTTCAAAGTGTTTCCTTTCAAATGGTACCAAGAATATACATATCCTTCCTTCAGGGCCTGAGCTACATGCAGTTAGATTTGTATATGTCTTTTTCACCTCTGTGTCAAATAGTGTTGAGTCCTGGGGCTGCAGACTGGTCCAGCATGTCTGCTAGTTCATTGATATAAATGTTGAAAAGTTTTGGACTTAAACTGCAGCCTTGTCTGACACCTCGAAGTTGCGAAATTAATTACTTTCTTTGGTTTTTTAATTTTTAATTTCGTACTTGTTTTATTAAGTCATACACCTTACCACCAAGCTCACTTTGGAGAATTTTTAAGAATAGACGTTCGTGCCAAATAGAATCGAATGCTTCAATAAAGCAAGCAAAGTTTCTGCCTTGTTTTTTAGTGTTAATTAGTGTGTGTAAGGCGTATTTATGGTCAGTAGTGTGAATTTAACATTGACTTATTATGTTCTTTCTTGAAGAAAGGTTTGAATTCTTGAATTCAAAATGCTACAGAAATCCTTTTCTGACAAACAAATTCCCCTGTAATTATTGGGATCTGATTTTGTCTCCACTTTTGTGGATAGGGAAGATGAGCCCCTGTTTCCAGACATCAGGAAAGCAGCCAGAAGTTAAAACCATGTTGAAGATGCTGTTTTATTACAACATTTTGCAACTTAGTTGTGCTGTTTTTCAAGATTTCATTTAGGATGTTATCTAGACCACAAGCCTTTGTTGGTTTTATAGATTTTAGATTTTCATTTAGTTCTTGTTGGGTTATATCTAATGGATTTTGGTTGTTTTAAATTACTGATTCAAGGATGTTGAATTATTCTTGAATTTCTAATTGGTTATGTTGTAAGTGTTTTTGTGGTATGTTTTTGTATAGATTATCAAATAATAGTTTTTCAAATTCCTTCATCTTGCATGGCTAATTATTGTGGCTTTGACGTGCTTCAATTGTTCCACATTCCCCAGAACTTATTTTGGTGAATTGCATTTTCATTTTCCTCAAGTGTCTTACTGGTATAATTTGATGTGTTGCGTTTAAGTGTATGTTTCTACTGTTTCAGAGTTTCAAATTATTCATAGCGTAGCTCTGGGTTGTTTTGCTGCTTATCGAGGCTGAAATAATTGTTTCGCTGCCAGACAAGGCTCCGCTGATAGCATGTACAAGCCTAAGGCTCGACAGAGATGCACTAACTCCTTCCCGTTTTTGTTCAGTATTTGGTCAGGGCTGTTTCTATTATTTATAATAGGGCTCCTGTACACGGAGGGGTGTCCAAATACGTGGTGGTTACCTCTCGCATCAGTGTACTCAGGCTCAGAACCTGCTCTCACATTGAAATGTCCACAATTAAGCACTTTACCCTCTGCCTGAAATTGAATGATTTCTGTTTTGAGATTATCAAAAAACTGATCATCATAATATGATGAATATGAAGGAGCATAATCCATAATCCCATTAACTAAACACTGAGAAAGGGGGACTATCCCTTTAATATAGAGGGACCTTGTTAACTAAATACTGAGAGGGGGACTATCCCTTTAATATAGAGGGGCCTTGGTAACTAAATACTGAGAAGGGGGACTATCCCTTTAATATAGAGGGACCTTGTTAACTAAATACTGAGAAATGGGATATCCCTTTAATATAGAGAGACCTTGTTAACTAAATACTGAGAGGGGGACTATCCCTTTAATATAGAGGGACCTTGTTAACTAAATACTGAGAAACGGGATATCCCTTTAATATAGAGGGACCTTGTTAACTAAATACTGAGAAGGGGGACTATCCCTTTAATGACCTGACGGAGAGGGGCGGAGCATGGGGGGGTCGGGAGTTCTATTCGGTTTAAGAGGAAACCAATTAATGCAGGATTAACATTCATGGTTATTTACAGTTGCTTTTGTGCCTGTTCCTGCACTCTGACTTAATCTGGGGAGAATGGAGTGAGAGAGAGAGAGAGAGAGAGAGAGAGAGAGAGATTTAGAAGGTGGTGAATTCAGAAGTGGAGAAGCAGGGATAATGGGTGGTTTTTTGGACGGAGGGGAGAGAGAGGCGCAGGCAGAGAGGTGGCTGGGTCCATTGTGAGGACACCAACTCTCATTATGTCCTCTCAATCACCACAACGCTCACATGAAGCCTCTACAAAGCCCATCTGCCATAGTTAATTCCCAGACAACCCCAACCCCAGTCTACAGGCAAGCCCTATACCCCAGATACAGCCCTATACCCCAGATACAGCCCTATACCCCTGATACAGCCATATACCCCAGATACAGCCCTATACCCCAGATACAGCCCTATACCCCAGATACAGCCCTATACCCCTGATACAGCACTATACCCCAGATACAGCCCTATACCCCAGATACAGCCCTATACCCCAGATACAGCCCTATACCTCAGATACAGCCCTATACCCCAGATACAGCCCTATACCCCAGATACAGCCCTATACCCCAGATACAGCCCTATACCCCAGATACAGCCCTATACCCCAGATACAGCCATATACCCCAGATACAGCCCTATACCCCAGATACAGCCCTATACCTCAGATACAGCCCTATACCCCTGATACAGCCCTATACCCCAGATACAGCCCTATACCCCAGATACAGCCCTGAACCTCAGATACAGCCCTATACCCCAGATACAGCCCTATACCCCAGATACAGCCCTATACCCCAGATACAGCCCTATACCCCAGATACAGCCATATACCCCAGATACAGCCCTATACCCCAGATACAGCCCTATACCTCAGATACAGCCCTATACCCCTGATACAGCCCTATACCCCAGATACAGCCCTATACCCCAGATACAGCCCTGAACCTCAGATACAGCCATATACCCCAGATACAGCCCTATACCCCAGATACAGCCCTATACCCCTGATACAGCCCTATACCCCAGATACAGCCATATACCTCAGATACAGCCCCATACCCCTGATACAGCCCTATACCCCAGATACAGCCCTATACCTCAGATACAGCCCTAAACACCAGATACAGCCCTATACCTCAGATACAGCCCTATACCCCAGGTACAGCCCTATACCCCAGATACAGCCCAATACCCCAGATACAGCCCTATACCCCAGATACAGCCCTATACCCCAGATACAGCCCTATACCTCAGATACAGCCATATACCCCTGATACAGCCCTATACCCCAGATACAGCCCTATACCCCAGATACAGCCCTATACCTCAGATACAGCCATATACCCCAGATACAGCCCTATACCCCTGATACAGCCCTATACCCCAGATACAGCCATATACCTCAGATACAGCCCCATACCCCTGATACAGCCCTATACCCCAGATACAGCCCTATACCTAAGATACAGCCCTATACCCCAGATACAGCCCTATACCTCAGATACAGCCCTATACCCCAGATACAGCCCTATACCCCTGATACAGCCCTATACCCCAGATACAGCCCTATACCCCAGATACAGCCCTATACCCCAGATACAGCCCTATACCCCAGACACAGCCCTATACCCCAGATACAGCCCTATACACCAGATACAGCCCTATACCCCAGATACAGCCCTATACCCCAGATACAGCCCTATACCCCAGATACAGCCCTATACCCCAGATACAGCCCTATACCTCAGATACAGCCCTATACCCCAGATACAGCCATATACCTCAGATACAGCCCTATACCCCAGATACAGCCCTATACCCCAGATACAGCCCTATACCCCAGATACAGCCCTATACCCCAGATGCAGCCCTATACCCCAGATACAGCCCTATACCCCAGATACAGCCCTATACCCCAGATACAGCCCTATACCTCAGATAAAGCCATATACCCCAGATACAGCCATATACCCCAGATACAGCCCTATACCTCAGATACAGCCCTATACCCCAGATACAGCCCAACACACCAGACCCAGCCCTATACCCCAAATACAGCCCAACACACCAGACCCAGCCCTATACCCCAGATACAGCCCTATACCCCGGATACAGCCCTATACCCCGGATACAGCCCTATACCCCAGACACAGCCCTATACCACAGACACAGCCATATACCCCAGACACAGCCCTATACCCCAGATACAGCCATATACCCCAGATACAGCCCAACACACCAGACCCAGCCCTATACCCCAGACACAGCCCTATACCCCAGATACAGCCCTATACCCCAGATACAGCCCTATACCCCAGATACAGCCCTATACCTCAGATACAGCCATATACCCCAGATACAGCCCTATACCCCAGATACAGCCCTATACCCCTTATACAGCCCTATACCCCAGATACAGCCCTATACCCCAGATACAGCCCTATACCCCAGATACAGCCCTATACCCCAGATACAGCCCTATACCCCAGATACAGCCCTATACCTCAGATAAATCCATATACCCCAGATACAGCCATATACCCCGGATACAGCCCTATACCCCAGGTACAGCCCTATACCCCAGATACAGCCCTATACCCCAGATACAGCCATATACCCCAGATACAGCCATATACCCAAGACACAGCCCTATACCCCAGCTCTGTACCCCAGACATATATCCCAGGACTATACCCCAGCCCTTAACCCCAGCCATATATCCCAGCCTTATAACCCACACCTATACCTCAGCACTTTTTCCCAGCCAGATCCCCCAGCCCAAAACCCCAGCCCAATACCCCAGCCCAATACCCCAGCCCAAACCCCAGCCCAATACCCCAGCCCAATACCCCAGCCCAATACCCCAGCCCAATACCCCAGCCCAATACCCCAGCCCAAACCCCAGCCCAATACCCCAGCCCAATACCCCAGCCCAAACCCCAGCCCTATACCCCAGCCCTATACCCCAGCCCTAAACCCCAGCCCTATACCCCAGCCCTATACCCCAGCCCTAAACCCCAGCCCAAAATCCCAGCCCTATACCCCAGCCCTATACCCCAGGCCTATACCCCAGCCCTAAACCCCAGCCCTATACCCCAGCCCTATACCCCAGCCCTAAACCCCAGCCCAAAACCCCAGCCCTATACCCCAGCCCTATACCCCAGGCCTATACCCCAGCCCTAAACCCCAGCCCTATACCCCAGCCCTATACCCCAGCCCTAAACCCCAGCCCTATACCCCAGCCCTATACCCCAGCCCTATACTCCATCCCTATACCCACCCCAGCCCTATACCCCAGCCCTATACCCCAGCCCTATACTCCATCCCTATACCCACCTCAGCCCTATACCCCAGCCCTAACCCAGCCCTATACCCCAGCCCTATATCTCATCCCTATTCCCCAAACCTATTCCCCATCCCAATACCCCAGCCCTGTCCCCCAGCCATATAACCCAGCCCTATACCCCAGCTCAATACCCCAGCCCTATTACACCACCCTATACCACAGCCACATACCCCAGCACCATTACCCCAGCCATATATCCCAGGACTATACCCCAGCCATTAACCCCAGCCCTATACCAAAGCCCTGTACCCCAGCCCTGTACCCCAGCCATATATCCCAGCCATATATCCCAGCCCTATACCTCAGCCCTTAATCTCAGCCATATATCCCAGCCCTATACCTCAGCCCTTAATCTCAGCCCTATTCCCCAGCCAGATCCCCCAGCCCTTTACCCCAGCCACATATCCCAGCCCTATACCCCAGTCCTATACCCTAGCCCTATACCCCAGACACAGCCCTATACCCCAGATACAGCCCTTTACCCCAGATACAGCCCTATACCCCAGATACAGCCCTATACCTCAGATACAGCCCTATACCTCAGATACAGCCCTATACCCCAGACACAGCCCTATACCCCAGATACAGCCCTATACCCCAGATACAGCCCTATACCCCAGATACAGCCCTATACCCCAGATACAGCCCTATACCCCAGGTACAGCCCTATACCCCAGATACAGCCCTATACCCCAGATACAGCCCTATACCCCAGGTACAGCCCTATACCCCAGGTACAGCCCTATACCCCAGATACAGCCATATACCCCAGATACAGCCCTATACCCCAGATACAGCCATATACCCCAGATACAGCCCTATACCCCAGATACAGCCCTATACCCCAGATACAGCCCTATACCCCAGATACAGCCATATACCCCAGATACAGCCATATACCCCATATACAGCCATATACCCCAGATACAGCCATATACCCAAGACACAGCCCTATACTCCAGCCCTGTATCCCAGACATATATCCCAGGACTATACCCCAGCCCTTAACCCCAGCCCAATACCTAAGCCCTAAACCCCAGCCCTGTACCCCAGCCCTGTACCCCAGCCATATATCCCAAGCATATATCCCAGCCTTATACCCCACACCTATACCTCAGATACAGCCATATACCCCAGATACAGCCCTATACCCCAGATACAGCCCTATACCCCAGATACAGCCCTATACCCCAGATACAGCCCTATACCCCAGATACAGCCCTATACCCCAGATACAGCCCTATACCCCAGACACAGCCCTATACCCCAGACACAGCCCTATACCCCAGATACAGCCCTATACACCAGATACAGCCCTATACCCCAGATACAGCCCTATACCCCAGATACAGCCCTATACCCCAGATACAGCCCTATACCCCAGATACAGCCCTATACCTCAGATACAGCCCTATACCCCAGATACAGCCATATACCTCAGATACAGCCCTATACCCCAGATACAGCCCTATACCCCAGATACAGCCCTATACCCCAGATACAGCCCTATACCCCAGATACAGCCCTATACCTCAGATACAGCCCTATACCCCAGATACAGCCCTATACCCCAGATACAGCCCTATACCCCAGATACAGCCCCATACCCCAGATACAGCCCTTTACCTCAGATACAGCCCTATACCCCAGATACAGCCATATACCTCAGATACAGCCCTATACCCCAGATACAGCCATATACCTCAGATACAGCCCTATACCCCAGATACAGCCCTATACCCCAGATACAGCCCTTTACCCCAGATGCAGCCCTATACACCAGATACAGCCCTATACCCCAGATACAGCCCTATACCCCAGATACAGCCCTATACCCCAGATACAGCCCTATACCTCAGATAAATCCATATACCCCAGATACAGCCATATACCCCGGATACAGCCCTATACCCCAGGTACAGCCCTATACCCCAGATACAGCCCTATACCCCAGATACAGCCATATACCCCAGATACAGCCATATACCCAAGACACAGCCCTATACCCCAGCTCTGTACCCCAGACATATATCCCAGGACTATACCCCAGCCCTTAACCCCAGCCATATATCCCAAGCATATATCCCAGCCTTATAACCCACACCTATACCTCAGCACTTTTTCCCAGCCAGATCCCCCAGTCATATATCCCAGCCCAATACCCCAGCCCAAAACCCCAGCCCAATACCCCAGCCCAACACCCCAGCCCAAACCCCAGCCCTATACCCCAGCCCTATAACCCAGCCCTAAACCCCAGCCCTATACCCCAGCCCTAAACCCCAGCCCTAAACCCCAGCCCAAAACCCCAGCCCTATACCCCAGCCCTATACCCCAGCCCTATACCCCAGCCCTAAACCCCAGCCCTATACCCCAGCCCTATACCCCAGCCCTAAACCCCAGCCCTATACCCCAGCCCTATACCCCAGCCCTATACTCCATCCCTATACCCACCCCAGCCCTATACCCCAGCCCTATACCCCAGCCCTATACTCCATCCCTATACCCACCTCAGCCCTATACCCCAGCCCTAACCCAGCCCTATACCCCAGCCCTATATCTCATCCCTATTCCCCAAACCTATTCCCCATCCCGAAACCCCAGCCCTAAACCCCAGCCCTTTACACCACCCCTATACTCCAGCCCAATACCCCAGCCCTGTCCCCCAGCCATATAACCCATCCCTATACCCCAGCTCAATACCCCAGCCCTATTACACCACCCTATACCACAGCCACATACCCCAGCACCATTACCCCAGCCATATATCCCAGGACTATACCCCAGCCCTTAACCCCAGCCCAATACCAAAGCCCTGTACCCCAGCCCTGTACCCCAGCCATATATCCCAGCCATATATCCCAGCCCTATACCTCAGCCCTTAATCTCAGCCATATATCCCAGCCCTATACCTCAGCCCTTAATCTCAGCCCTATTCCCCAGCCAGATCCCCCAGCCCTTTACCCCAGCCACATATCCCAGCCCTATACCCCAGTCCTATACCCTAGCCCTATACCCCAGACACAGCCCTATACCCCAGATACAGCCCTTTACCCCAGATACAGCCCTATACCCCAGATACAGCCCTATACCTCAGATACAGCCCTATACCTCAGATACAGCCCTATACCCCAGACACAGCCCTATACCCCAGATACAGCCCTATACCCCAGATACAGCCCTATACCCCAGATACAGCCCTATACCCCAGATACAGCCCTATACCCCAGGTACAGCCCTATACCCCAGATACAGCCCTATACCCCAGATACAGCCCTATACCCCAGGTACAGCCCTATACCCCAGGTACAGCCCTATACCCCAGATACAGCCATATACCCCAGATACAGCCCTATACCCCAGATACAGCCATATACCCCAGATACAGCCCTATACCCCAGATACAGCCCTATACCCCAGATACAGCCCTATACCCCAGATACAGCCATATACCCCAGATACAGCCCTATACCCCAGATACAGCCATATACCCCAGATACAGCCATATACCCCAGATACAGCCCTATACCCCAGATACAGCCATATACCCCCGATACAGCCATATACCCCAGATACAGCCATATACCCCAGATACAGCCATATACCCAAGACACAGCCCTATACTCAAGCCCTGTATCCCAGACATATATCCCAGGACTATACCCCAGCCCTTAACCCCAGCCCAATACCTAAGCCCTAAACCCCAGCCCTGTACCCCAGCCCTGTACCCCAGCCATATATCCCAAGCATATATCCCAGCCTTATACCCCACACCTATACCTCAGCACTTTTTCCCAGCCAGATCCCCCAGTCATATATCCCAGCCCAATATCCCAGCCCAAAACCCAAGCCCTATTCCCCAGCCCTATACCTCAGCCCAAAACCCCAGCCCTATACCCCAGCCCTATACCCCAGCCCTAAACCCCAGCCCTATACCCCAGCCCCATACCCCAGCCCTAAACCCCAGCCCAAAACCCCAGCCCAATACCCCAGCCCAATACCCCAGCCCAAAACCCCAGCCCTATACCCCAGCCCTATACCCCAGCCCTATACCCCAGCCCTAAACCCCAGCCCTATAACCCAGCCCTATACCCCAGCCCTAAACTCCAGCCCTATACTCCATCCCTATACCCACCCCAGCCCTATACCCCAGCCCTATACCCCAGCCCTATACTCCATCCCTATACCCACCTCAGCCCTATACCCCAGCCCTAACCCAGCCCTATACCCCAGCCCTATATCTCATCCCTATTCCCCAAACCTATTCCCCATCCCGAAACCCCAGCCCTAAACCCCAGCCCTTTACCCCACCCCTATACTCCAGCCCAATACCCCAGCCCTGTCCCCCAGCCCTATACCCCAGCCCTATACCCCAGCTCAATACCCCAGCCCTATTACACCACCCTATACCACAGCCACATACCCCAGCACCATTACCCCAGCCATATATCCCAGGACTATACCCCAGCCCTTAACCCCAGCCCTATACCAAAGCCCTGTACCCCAGCCCTGTACCCCAGCCATATATCCCAGCCATATATCCCAGCCCTATACCTCAGCCCTTAATCTCAGCCATATATCCCAGCCATATATCCCAGCCCTATACCTCAGCCCTTAATCTCAGCCCTATTCCCCAGCCAGATCCCCCAGCCCTTTACCCCAGCCACATATCCCAGCCCTATACCCCAGTCCTACACCCTAGCCCTATACCCCAGACACAGCCCTATACCCCAGATACAGCCCTATACCCCAGATACAGCCCTATACCTCAGATACAGCCCTATACCTCAGATACAGCCCTATACCCCAGACACAGCCCTATACCCCAGATACAGCCCTATACCCCAGATACAGCCCTATACCCCAGATACAGCCCTATACCCCAGGTACAGCCCTATACCCCAGATACAGCCCTATACCCCAGATACAGCCCTATACCCCAGATACAGCCCTATACCCCAGATACAGCCATATACCCCAGATACAGCCCTATACCCCAGATACAGCCATATACCCCAGATACAGCCCTATACCCCAGATACAGCCCTATACCCCAGATACAGCCCTATACCCCAGATACTGCCCTATACCCCAGATACAGCCATATACCCCAGATACAGCCCTATACCCCAGATACAGCCATATACCCCAGATACAGCCATATACCCCAGATACAGCCCTATACCCCAGATACAGCCCTATACCCCAGATACAGCCATATACCCCAGATACAGCCATATACCCCAGATACAGCCATATACCCCAGATACAGCCATGTACCCCAGATACAGCCATATACCCCAGATACAGCCATATACCCAAGACACAGCCCTATACTCCAGCCCTGTATCCCAGACATATATCCCAGGACTATACCCCAGCCCTTAACTCCAGCCCAATACCTAAGCCCTAAACCCCAGCCCTGTACCACAGCCCTGTACCCCAGCCATATATCCCAAGCATATATCCCAGCCTTATACCCCACACCTATACCTCAGCACTTTTTCCCAGCCAGATCCCCCAGTCATATATCCCAGCCCAATACCCCAGCCCAAAACCCAAGCCCTATTTCCAGCCCTATACCTCAGCCCTAAACACCAGCCCTATACCCCAGCCCTATAACCCAGCCCTATACCCCAGCCCTATAACCCAGCCCTAAACCCCAGCCCTATACCCCAGCCCTATAACCCAGCCCTAAACCCAGCCCTATACCCCAGCCCTAAACCCCAGCCCTATACCCCAGCCCTAAATCCCAGCCCTAACCCAGCCCTATATCCCAGCCCTATATCTCATCCCTATTCCCCAACCCTATTCCCCATCCCGAAATCCCAGCCCTAAACCCCAGACCTTTACCCCACCCCTATACTCCTGCCCAATACCCCAGCCCTGTCCCCCAGCCCTATACCCCAGCCCTATACGCCAGACCCTATACCCCAGCCCTAAACCCCAGCCCTATATCCCAGCCCTAAACCCCAGCCCTATCACCAGCCCTATACCCCAGCCCTATACCCCAGCCCTATACCCACCTCAGCCCTATACCCCAGCCCTAACCCAGCCCTATACCCCAGCCCTATACCCCAGCCCTATACCCCAGCCCTATACTCCATCCCTATACCCACCTCAGCCCTATACCCCAGCCCTAACCCAGCCCTATACCCCAGCCCTATATCTCAACCCTATTCCCCATCCCGAAACCCCAGCCCTAAACCCCAGACCTTTACCCCACCACTATACTCCAGCCCAATACCCCAGCCCTGTCCTCCAGCCCTATACCCCAGCCCTATACCCCAGCTCAATACCCCAGCCCTATTACACCACCCTATACCACAGCCACATACCCCAGCACCATTACCCCAGCCATATATCCCAGGACTATACCCCAGCCCTTAACCCCAGCCCAATACCTAAGCCCTAAACCCCAGCCCTATACCAAAGCCCTGTACCCCAGCCCTGTACCCCAGCCATATATCCCAGCCATATATCCCAGCCCTATACCTCAGCCCTTAATCTCAGCCCTATTCCTCAACCCTATTCCCCAGCCCTATACCCACACCTATACCTCAGCCCTATTCCCCAGCCAGATCCCCCAGTCCTATACCCCAGCCCTATATCCCAGCCCTATACCCCAGTCCTATACCCCAGCCCTATACCGCTGCCCAATACCTCAGCCCAATTACCAAGCCCTATTCCCCAGCCCTATACACCAGCCCAATACCCCAGCCCTGTACCCCAGCCATATATCCCAGCCCTATACCTCAACCCAATACCCAAGCCCTATTCCCCAGCCCTAACCCAACCCTATACCCCAGCCCTGTACCCCAGCCATTTATCCCAGCCCTATACCCAAGCCCTGTATCCCATCCCTATACAACACTCCTATACACCAGCCCAAAAGACCACCCCTATACCCCAGCACAATTCCCCTGCCCTGTACCCCAGCCATATATTCCAGCCCTATATCCCAGCCCTGTAACCCATCCCTATATCCCAGTCCTATACCCCAGCCCCATACTCCATCCCTATACCCCACCCCCAGCCCTTGACCCGAACCCTATACGCCAGACCCTATATCCCACCCCTATTTCCCAGCCATTTTCCCCACCCCTATATCCCAGCCCTATATCCCACCACTCTACCCAGGCCTATGCCCCATTCCTAGCCCTATACTTCACCCCTATACTCCACGACTTTATCCCAGCCCTAAACCCCAGCTCTATACCCCAGCCCTATATCTCAGCCCTTTTCCCCAGCCCTGTCCCCAGCCCTGTTCCCCAGCCCTATTACCCAGCCCTATCCCCAGCCCTATACCCCAGCCCTATACCCCACCCCTATATGGGGGGGGGGGAGACTGGAGACTCATATCTCCCTCACTAGCTTTAAGCACCAGCTGTCAGAGCAGCTCACAGATCACTGCACCTGTACGTAGCCCATCTGAAAACAGCCCATCTATCTACCTCATCCCCATACTGTATTTATTTATTTATCTTGCTCCTTTGCACCCCAGTATCTCTACTTGCACATTCATCTTCTGCACATCTACCATTCTAGTGTTTAATTGGTATATTGTAATTACTTCGCCACCAACGCCTATTTATTGCCTTAACTTCTCTGCGCTACGGATCCCTTTTACGGGATCATTTTCCTAAACAACCGCTGAATTGCAGGGCGCAAAATATTACAACAAATATATATAATCATGCAATCACAAGTGAAATATACCAAAACACAGTTTAGCTTGTTGTTAATCCACCTATCGTGTCAGATTTTGAAAATATGCTTTACAGAGAAAGAAATCCAAACTTTTGTGAGTGTATCAATCAATGCTAGAACAGCTAGCCCCAAATTAGCATGGTCACGAAAGTCAGAAAAGCAATAAAATTAATCGCTTACCTTTGATAATCTTTGGATGTTTGCACTCACGAGACTCCCAGTTACACAACAAATGTTCTTTTTGTTCGATAAATATTACTTTTATAACAAAAAAACGCCATTTGGGTTGCGCGTTATGTTCAGAAAACTACATCCTCGTTCCGTTCGACGAAAATTCCAAAAAATATCCGTAATGGTCGTAGAAACATGTCAAATGTTTTTTATAATCAATCCTCAGGTTGTTTTTAACAAACATAATCGATAATATTTCAACCGGACCGTAACCTATTCAATAAGAGAGAAAAAGAAAAATGGAGAGCTACCCTCTCGCGCGCAGGAACTAATCAGAGGACACCTGACTAGTTTTGAAAAATCTCGCTCAGTTTTCAAAATAAAAGCCTAAAACTATGTCTAAAGCCTGGTCACAGCCTGAGGAAGCCATTGGAAAATGAAGCTGGTTGATACCCCTTTAAATGGAAGAAAGACGGGCCAGGAAACACAGATACTTTAAAAAGAAATCACTTCCGGGTTAGATTTTGTCAGGTTTTCGCCTGCAGAATCAGTTTTGTTATACTCACAGACAATATTTTGACAGTTTTGGAAACTTTGGAGTGTTTCCTATCCTAATCTGTAAATTATATGCATATTCTACGATCTGGGCCTGAGAAATAGTCCGTTTACCTTGGGAACGTTATTTTTAAAAAAAGAATCTGACCCCTAGCGTGAAGAGGTTAACTCCCTTATCTTACCTCATTTGCACTCAGTAGACTTTAGACTTTTTTGTTTTCTTTTGTTCTACTGTATTATTGATTGTATGTTTGTTTATTCCATGTGTAACTCTGTGTTGTTGTCTGTGTGGAATTGCTATGCTTTATCTTGGCCAGGTCGGAGTTGCAAATGAGAACTTGTTCTCAACTAGCCTACCTGGTTAAATAAAGGTGAAATAAATAAAAAATCTCAGCCCTATTCCCCAGCCCTATACACCAGTCTTATACCTCACCCCTATATCTCAGTCCTATACCCCAGCCCTATACCCCACCCATATATCTCAGCCCTATTCCCCAGCCCTATACACAAGTCTTATACCCCACCCCTATATCTCAGTCCTATTCCCCAGCCCTATACACAAGTCTTATACCCCACCCCTATATCTCAGCCCTATTCCCCAGCCCTATACACCAGTCTTATACCCCACCCCTATATCTCAGTCCTATACCCCAGCCCTATACCCCACCCCTATATCTCAGTCCTATTCCCCAGCCCTATACCCCAGCCCTATACCCCTCCCCAGCCCTATACCCCACCCCCAGCCCTATACCCCATCCTTATACCCCACCCCCACACCCCAGCCCTATACCCCAGCCCCAGCCCTATACCCCAGCCCCAGCCCTATACCCCAGCCCTTTACCCTAACCCTTACCCCAGTCCTATACCTCAGCCTCAGTCCACTCCTAAGTATGTCTAGACTCATTATTGTCACGTCTAATGCTCTGCCAGGGATCAGCCAGGGATCAGCCAGGGATCAGGCAAAGCCCGTTACAGTAAATAATGGGCAGAAACGACAGGCTTAGCCCGAATTGGGGAGGAAGTTGAAGACCAGTTTGAGTTGTGAGCTCTGATTAATAGAGAAAAACATCAGGGGAGAGAGAGAGAGTGAGAGAGAGAGAGAGAGAGAGAGAGAGAGAGAGAGAGAGAGAGAGAGAGAGTGAGAGTGAGAGTGAGAGAGAGAGAGAGAGAGAGAGAGAGAGAGAGAGAGAGAGAGAGAGAGAGAGAGAGAGAGAGAGAGAGAGAGAGAGAGAGAGAGAGAGAGAGAGAGAGAGAGAGAGAGAGAGAGAGAGAGAGAGTGAGTGAGTGAGTGAGTGAGTGAGTGAGTGAGTGAGTGAGTGAGTGAGTGAGTGAGTGAGTGAGTGAGTGAGTGAGTGAGTGAGTGAGTGAGTGAGTGAGTGAGTGAGTGAGTGAGAGAGTGTGAGAGAGTAAGAGAGAGAGAGAGAAAATAAGGGTGTAGGGTGTTGGAGGGGGGGCTCTGGTGGGACGGGGACGGGGAAGCGGTCAGCGGATGGATGGTTAGAAGGGGGGATACAGGTTAACATGGTAAGGAGTGTTTCTGGGGGGACGTATAGCACCAGGCACCAATTAAAATGGAGACTATTACATTAATGTAATACTCTGTATTATAGGACGTAGTCTATAAGGGGTTAATGTAATACTCTGTATTATAGGACGTAGTCTATAAGGGGTTAATGTAATACTCTGTATTATAGGACGTAGTCTATAAGGGGTTAATGTAATACTCTGTATTATAGGACGTAGTCTATAAGGGGTTAATGTAATACTCTGTATTATAGGACGTAGTCTATAAGGGGTTAATGTAATACTCTGTATTATAGGACGTAGTCTATAAGGGGTTAATGTAATACTCTGTATTATAGGACATAGTCTATAAGGGGTTAATGTAACAGAGTATTACATTAATTAACCCTTTATAGACTATGTCCTATAATACAGACTATTACATTAATTATAGACTACGTCCTATAATACAGAGTATTACATTAACCCCTTATAGACTACGTCCTATAATACAGAGTATTACATTAACCCCGTATAGACTACGTCCTCTGGCTGAGCGTTGTGTCACTCTACAGAACCAGGGCGTTAACCCTGTTTTAGTTCTCTCTGAGGCGCTGCCGAACAGTGTTGTTTACAGTGGAATCCCTTGAGACTCACCAGTACAGTGTTTTCATAAAGGATGATTGCCATTTATATCAGAAGTGATGGTGAAGCTAACTATATGACACACTAAAGCCACGCTAAAAAAAAACACAGAAGAGTCACGATGTTTGAAGGAGTGTAAGTCACATCAAACGCTACGATTTCATCACTCCCTATCAACACCACCGACGACCGTGACGGCATGTCACATAACAACACACCACTAATAGAAAGACTGGTGTCAACCTTCCTAACCTCGTGAAGACAAACTGTTTGCAGCTCTCCCTCCCCCGAGGGCTCGCCTCACACCCCGTAGCACCAAGGACACCGATAACCGTACGACTCAGCTCCCACAGCACCGATAACATCACAACTCAACGCCACTAATTGAATCTAACATAAGAAACAGTGTGACCCTTGCTGTCAGGATCTATGGTCTGCTATATGACTATAGCACCTTAATAAACAGGTTCTGAAATAGATGATGTGGAAGGATGGGTGGTTCTATACGTTCTATACATGATGGTTCTATAGTATGTTTATGTGGAAGGATGGGTGGTTCTATACGTTCTATACATGATGGTTCTATAGTATGTTTATGTGGAAGGATGGGTGGTTCTATACGTTCTATACATGATGGTTCTATAGTATGTTTATGTGGAAGGATGGTTGGTTCTATAGTATGTTTATGTGGAAGGATGGATGGTTCTATACGTTCTATACATGATGGTTCTATAGTATGTTTATGTGGAAGGATGGGTGGTTCTATAGTATGTTTATGTGGAAGGCTGGATGGTTCTATACGTTCTACACATGATGGTTCTATAGTATGTTTATGTGGAAGGATGGATGGTTCTATACATTCTATACATGATGATTCTATAGTATGTTTATGTGGAAGGATGGATGGTTCTATACGTTCTATACATGATGGTTCTATAGTATGTTTATGTGGAAGGATGAATGGTTCTATAGTATGTTTATGTGGAAGGATGGGTGGTTCTATAGTATGTTTATGTGGAAGGATGGGTGGTTCTATACGTTCTATACATGATGGTTCTATAGTATGTTTATATGGAAGGATGGATGGTTCTATAGTATGTTTATGTGGAAGGATGGATGGTTCTATAGTATGTTTATGTGGAAGGATGGGTGGTTCTATAGTATGTTTATGTGGAAGGATGAATGGTTCTATAGTATGTTTATGTGGAAGGATGAATGGTTCTATAGTATGTTTATGTGGAAGGATGAATGGTTCTATAGTATGTTTATGTGGAAGGATGAATGGTTCTATATTATGTTTATGTGGAAGGATGAATGGTTCTATAGTATGTTTATGTGGAAGGATGGATGGTTCTATACGTTCTATACATGATGGTTCTATAGTATGTTTGTGGAAGGATGAATGGTTCTATAGTATGTTGATGTGGAAGGATGGGTTGTTCTATAGTATGTTTATGTGGAAGGATGAATGGTTCTATAGTATGTTTATGTGGAAGGATGGGTGGTTCTATACGTTCTATACATGATGGTTCTATAGTATGTTTATGTGGAAGGATGGGTGGTTCTATAGTATGTTTATGTGGAAGGATGGGTGGTTCTATAGTATGTTTATGTGGAAGGATGGATGGTTCTATACGTTCTATACATGATGGTTCTATAGTATGTTTATGTGGAAGGATGGGTGGTTCTATACGTTCTATACATGATGGTTCTATAGTATGTTTATGTGGAAGGATGGGTGGTTCTATAGTATGTTTATGTGGAAGGATGAATGGTTCTATACGTTCTATACATGATGGTTCTATAGTATGTTTATGTGGAAGGATGGGTGGTTCTATACGTTCTATACATGATGGTTCTATAGTATGTTTATGTGGAAGGATGAATGGTTCTATAGTATGTTTATGTGGAAGGATGAATGGTTCTATATTATGTTTATGTGGAAGGATGAATGGTTCTATAGTATGTTTATGTGGAAGGATGGGTGGTTCTATACGTTCTATACATGATGGTTCTATAGTATGTTTATGTGGAAGGATGGATGGTTCTATACGTTCTATACATGATGGTTCTACAGTATGTTTATGTGACGGTGGATCAAGCTAGTGGAGTTAGCTAGCTGATGGTGGATCAAGCTAGTGGAGTTAGCTAGCTGATGGTGGATCAAGCTAGCGGAGTTAGCTAGCTGATGGTGGATCAAGCTAGTGGAGTTAGCTAGCTGATGATGGATCAAGCTAGCGGAGTTAGCTAGCTGATGGTGGATCAAGCTAGTGGAGTTATCTAGCTGATGGTGGATCAGGCTAGTGGAGTTACCTAGCTAATGATGGATCAAGCTAGTGGAGTTAGCTAGCTGATGGTGGATCAAGCTAGTGGATTTAGCTAGCTGATGGTGGATCAAGCTAGTGGAGTTATCTAGCTGATGGTGGATCAAGCTAGTGGAGTTATCTAGCTGATGGTGGATCAAGCTAGTGGAGTTAGCTAGCTGATGGTGGATCAAGCTAGTGGAGTTAGCTAGCTGATGGTGGATCAAGCTAGTGGATTTAGCTAGCTGATGGTGGATCAAGCTAGTGGAGTTATCTAGCTGATGGTGGATCAAGCTAGTGGAGTTATCTAGCTGATGGTGGATCAAGCTAGTGGAATTAGCTAGCTGATGGTGGATCAAGCTAGTGGAGTTAGCTAGCTGATGGTGGATCAAGCTAGTGGAGTTATCTAGCTGATGGTGGATCAAGCTAGTGGAGTTATCTAGCTGATGGTGGATCAAGCTAGTGGAGTTAGCTAGCTGATGGTGGATCAAGCTAGTGGAGTTATCTAGCTGATGGTGGATCAAGCTAGTGGAGTTAGCTAGCTGATGGTGGATCAAGCTAGTGGAGTTAGCTAGCTGATGGTGGATCAAGCTAGTGGAGTTATCTAGCTGATGGTGGATCAAGCTAGTGGAGTTAGCTAGCTGATGGTGGATCAAGCTAGTGGAGTTAGCTAGCTGATGGTGGATCAAGCTAGTGGAGTTAGCTAGCTGATGGTGGATCAAGCTAGTGGAGTTATCTAGCTGATGGTGGATCAAGCTAGTGGAGTTATCTAGCTGATGGTGGATCAAGCTAGTGGAGTTAGCTAGCTGATGGTGGATCAAGCTAGTGGAGTTATCTAGCTGATGGTGGATCAAGCTAGTGGAGTTAGCTAGCTGATGGTGGATCAAGCTAGTGGAGTTAGCTAGCTGATGGTGGATCAAGCTAGTGGAGTTAGCTAGCTGATGATGGATCAAGCTAGTGGAGTTAGCTAGCTGATGGTGGATCAAGCTAGTGGAGTTAGCTAGCTGATGGTGGATCAAGCTAGTGGAGTTAGCTAGCTGATGGTGGATCAAGCTAGTGGAGTTATCTAGCTGATGGTGGATCAAGCTAGTGGAGTTATCTAGCTGATGGTGGATCAAGCTAGTGGAGTTAGCTAGCTGATGGTGGATCAAGCTAGTGGAGTTAGCTAGCTGATGGTGGATCAAGCTAGTGGAGTTAGCTAGCTGATGGTGGATCAAGCTAGTGGAGTTAGCTAGCTGATGGTGGATCAAGCTAGTTGAGTTATCTAGCTGATGGTGGATCAAGCTAGTGGAGTTAGCTAGCTGATGGTGGATCAAGCTAGTGGAGTTAGCTAGCTGATGGTGGATCAAGCTAGTGGAGTTATCTAGCTGATGGTGGATCAAGCTAGTGGAGTTAGCTAGCTGATGGTGGATCAAGCTAGTGGAGTTAGCTAGCTGATGGTGGATCAAGCTAGTGGAGTTAGCTAGCTGATGATGGATCAAGCTAGTGGAGTTAGCTAGCTGATGGTGGATCAAGCTAGTGGAGTTAGCTAGCTGATGGTGGATCAAGCTAGTGGAGTTAGCTAGCTGATGGTGGATCAAGCTAGTGGAGTTATCTAGCTGATGGTGGATCAAGCTAGTGGAGTTATCTAGCTGATGGTGGATCAAGCTAGTGGAGTTAGCTAGCTGATGGTGGATCAAGCTAGTGGAGTTAGCTAGCTGATGGTGGATCAAGCTAGTGGAGTTAGCTAGCTGATGGTGGATCAAGCTAGTGGAGTTAGCTAGCTGATGGTGGATCAAGCTAGTTGAGTTATCTAGCTGATGGTGGATCAAGCTAGTGGAGTTAGCTAGCTGATGGTGGATCAAGCTAGTGGAGTTAGCTAGCTGATGGTGGATCAAGCTAGTGGAGTTAGCTAGCTGATGGTGAATTCAATCCATTATAACACTACAGTGATAGTCTCAAATGACAAATACTTTCAATCATGTTACATGTATGATGGATAACCGTGTTTAGTCAAGTCTACTTCCTACTTCCTCCCTATGTAACATATACACTACCAGTCAAAAGTTTGGACACAAATACTCATTCAAGGGTTTTTCTTTATTTTTACTATTTTCTACATTGTAGAATTATAGTGAAGACATCAAACTATAGAATAACATATATGGAATCATGTGGTAACTAAAAAGGTGTTTAAACAAATCAAAATATATTTTATATTTGAGATTCTTCAAAGTAGCCACCCTTTGCCTTGATGACAGCTTTGCACACTCTTGGCGTTCTCTCATCCAGCAAAGTCTGTCCAAATTTTTTAACTGGTACTGTATGTAAGACGTGCGTGTTTATTGTCACGGAGAGAGATTATTCCAGCGTGCACTTGAGCTCTGTCCGGGATTTAACCTGGCCTGTCATCCGGTTGATGCTCGAGTCTGACTGAGGCACACATTAGGTCAAGCAGTTCCACCTCATTCTGTCTAAACCACTGGGAAACATTGCTCATATGTCTGTGAAGACATTGGAATGCTCATCACAGGAAACCACTGATCAGGATTGCTCACGCTCAGGTAACTCCTAGCTAGTCTATAACACACCTGATTGGCTAGCTGACCCAAATAGGATTATAGCAGTGGAGGCACCTCAGAGGAGGACCATCCTCCTAAGTGAATTTCATAAAAATAAAAACTGTGCAACATTAAAAAGTTATAATTTTTAGATAAAACTATACTAAATGTACATGTCATCAAATAATGTATTAAAACATCCTGTTTTGCAATGAAGGTCTACATTTGCCTCAACAGCACTCTGTAGGGTAGCATCATGGTGTAGCTGGAGGACAGCTAGCTTCCATCCTCCTCTGGGTACATTGACTTCAATACAAAACCTTTAGAGGCTCTTGGTTCTCACCCCCTTCCATAGACTTACACAGTAATAATGACAACTTCCGGGGGACGTCCTCCAACCTATCAGAGATCTTGCAACATGAACTGATGTGTTGTTCACCCAATCAAAGGATCAGATAATGAATCTAGTACTGAAAGCATAAGCTACAGTTGACACAGAGAGAGAGAAAGACAATAGTTGAACAGTTTCGAAAAAATGTATTTATTCCAAAATGTAGCAGAAGCATGAAAGAGAGAGATACGGAGACAGAGAGAGAGACAGGCAGAAAGAGAGAGAGAGAGAGAGAGAGAGAGAGAGAGAGAGAGAGAGAGAGAGAGAGAGAGAGAGAGAGAGAGAGAGAGAGAGAGAGAGAGAGAGAGAGAGAAAGAGAGAGAGAGAGAGATGAAAGAGAGAGAGAGGCAGAAAGAGCAAGACAGAGAGAGAGAAAGAAAAGAGAGTGAGAAAGAGAGAGAGACAGAGAGAGAGAGAGAAAAGAGAGAGAGACAGAGAGAGAGAGAGAGAGACAGAGAGAGAGAGAGAGAAAGAGAGAGAGAGAAAGAGAGAGAGAGAAAGAGAGAGTGAGACAGAGAGAGAGAGAGAGAGAGAGAGAGAGAGAGAGAGAGAGAGAGAGAGACAGAGAGAGAGAGAGAGAGACAGAGAGAGAGAGAGAGAAAGAGAGAGAGAGAAAGAGAGAGAGAGAAAGAGAGAGAGACAGAGAGAGAGAGAGACAGAGAGAGAGAGAGAGAAAGATAGAGAGAGAAAGAGAGAGAGAGAGAGAGAGAGAGACAGAGAGAGAGAGAGAGAGACAGAGAGAGAGAGAGAGAAAGAGAGAGAGAGAAAGAGAGAGAGAGAAAGAGAGAGAGACAGAGAGAGAGAGAGAGAAAGACATGATCTCCTTTACTGTGATAAATATTCCTCACCAAGAGATTCATTATTCACAGAAATGACTACATTTATTCCAAATTTTAACTTATTAAACCCAGAGGAAAAACTAAAAATACTCATGGGCGAAGGAGCAATGGCTCCTCTTGCAGCCAAATATATATTTGCCTGCCATAGCCTGAGGGACACTGAATAATAACATCTGCATAGTAAGCAGTAACTTACTTATTATGACTGTTATTGTTTTTACTGTTATTGTTATTAGTATTATTATTGTTGTTTATCATTCCAAATAGTAATGGTATGGGTGGTAATGGTAATGATAGCAGTTTAATGATGGTGGTGGTGGTAGTGGTGCATTACACCATACATAACATTCGACTATTGACTGTTACCATTTTATTGTTACTATTTTTATATTTAATTTTGTATTATTATTTACTGCCATTCTATATTATTATTTGTCATTGTTTTAATTGTATTACAATGTATATTGTATACATTGTTGCTTTGGCAATATTGACACAATGTTTTTCATGCCAATAAAGCAGCTTGAATTTGAATTTGAATTTGAAAGAGAGAGAGAGAAAGAGAGAGAGAGAAAGAGAGAGAGACAGAGAGAGAGAGACAGAGAGAGAGAGAGACAGAGACAGAGACAGAGAGAGAGAGAGAGAGAGAGAGAGAGAGAGAGAGAGAGAGACAGAGAGAGAGAGAGAGAGAGAGAGAGAGAGAGAGAGAGAGACAGAGAGAGAGAGACAGAGAGAGAGAGACAGAGAGAGAGAGAGTGAAAGACAGAGCTAGCTATATTTCATTGTATTTCTTTTTCTCACTTACTTAGCTAGCAAATGCAGCTAGCTAGTTTAGCCTACTCAACCACCCGGCTCAAACAGAGAGGGATGCTATGTTAGCTAGCTTGCTATGGCTATCCAACACTGTAACTCTTTTGGTTTTATTAATTTATTTCCACTGGGGCCCGCCGGTGTAACTGCTAAACTGCTTGCTGCCTTTACACTGTACTGAATGATTGTTTTATTAACATGTTAGTTCTAGTAGCCAGCTATGTTGAATATGAAGTTAGCTAATATATAGTGACAACGACGTAGGCTGTGTGTGGTGGTTAGCGGTTATGACCAGGTGAAACGCCTGTTTGCATTTGTTAATTGCACCCTAGATGCAGGTCAGAGTGTGCAGGGCGGTATGTGTCACTTTGTTTACTCCCTATTGTTTCTCTCCATCACCGACGTTGTAAACGTTCATTCATAGGAAGGTTGTAGCAACATCATGATGGACAGAAGGAGAATTAGACTATCATGTAGTAGCCTAAACATATTGATGTTACATTGAGCTGGGTGAATCTGAATGACAGTCATTCAATATGCTGTAATATAAATGAAATCAAATGTCATTGTATTTGTCACATGCGCCGAATACAACAGGTGTAGTAGACCTTGCAGTGAAATACTTACTTACAAGCCCTTAAAACCTCTTGGCGCACGGATCTCTTTAACGGGATCATTTTCGTAAACAACCGCTGAATTGCAGAGCGCCAAATTCAAAAAATATACAAAAAATATTTATTTTCATGAAATCACAAGTGAAATATACCAAAACAAGGCTTAGCTTGTTGTTAATCCACCTATCGTGTCAGATTTTGAAAATATGCTTTACAGCGAAATCAATCCAAGCATTTGTGAGTTTATCGATCACTAGACAAAACATTACGAACAGCTAGCAGCAATGTAGATCGGTCACGAAAGTCCGAAAAGCAATAAAATGAATCGCTTGCCTTTGATGATCTTCGGATGTTTGCACTCACGAGACTCCCAGTTACACAACAAATGTTCCTTTTGTTCGTTAAAGATTTAACTGATACAAAGTGTCTATGCATGGATAATAAACAGAGAGTAGCAGCAGCTTAAAAATGTGTCTGGGGGAGGGGGGGGACAATGCAAAGAAGCTGTTAAGGAGCCTTTTGGACCGAGACCTGGTGCTCCGGTACCGCTTGCCGTGCAGTAGAGAGAACAGTCTATGACTACGGTGGCTGGAGTATTTTTTCGGCCTTTCTCTGACACCGCCTGGTATAGAGGTCCTGGATGGCAGGAAGCTTGGCCCCAGTGATGTACTGGGCCATTTGTACTACCCTTGTACTACAGATGCCATACCAGGCACTGACGCAACCAATCAGGATGCTCTCGATGGTGCAGCTGTAAAACCTTTTGAGTATCTGAGGACCGATGCCAAATCTTTTCAGTCTCCTGAGGGGGAATAGGTTTTGTTGTGCCCTCTTCACGACTGTCTTGGTGTGCTTGGACCATGATAGTTTGGTTGTGATGTGGACGCCAAGGAACTTGAAGCACTCAACCTGCTCCACTACAGCCCCGTCGATGAGACTGCATACGTGCTCTGTCCTCTTTTTTTCAATCATCGCTATTGATCACATTGACAGAGAGGTTGTTATCCTGGCAGCCACACTGCCAGGTCTCTGACCTTCTTACCGTTGTCAGTGATCAGGCCTAGCGCTGCTGTGTCGTCAGCAAACTTAATGATGGTGTTGGAGTCGTGCTTGGCCACGCAGTCGTGGGTGAACAGGGAGTACAGGAGGAAACTAAGCAGTGCATATTTCACTGCCGTACTGTGTTCGATCTTGTCTCAAGAGGACCACAATGGAAATCAGTCCCAGACTTTATTGTGTGTTATCCTCCATTATTTTGTTTATGTGCATGTATGGCTTTTTCAAGTTTTATGTTTGCTTGTTTTTTTAAATGGTTGAATTAATAAACAAAAAATATATAAAAAATAAACTAAGCACGCACCCCTGATGGGACCAGTGTTGAGGATCAGCGTGGCAGATGTGTTTGTTGCCTACCCTCACCACCTGGGAGAGGCCCGTCAGGAAGTCCAGGATCCAGTTGCAGAGGGAGGTGTTTAGTCCCAGGGTCCTTAGCTTAGTGATGAGCTTTGAGGGTAGTATGGTGTTGAACGCTGAGCTGTAGTCAATGGATAGCATTCTCATGTAGGTGTTCCTTTTGTCCAGATGGGAAAGAGCAGTGTGGAGTGAAATAGACACGGCATCATCTGAGGATCTGTTGGGACGGTATGCAAATTGGAGTGGGTCTAGGGTTTCTGGGATAATGGTGTTGATGTGAGCCATGACCAGCCTTTCAAAGCATTTAATGGTTAATGACGTGAGTGCTACGGGTCGGTAGTTATTTAGGCAGGTTACCTTACTGTTCTTGGGCACAGAGTCTGTGATGGTCTGCTTGAAACATGTTGGTATTACAGACTCAGTCAGAGACAGATAAAAAATATCAGTGAAGACACGTGCCAGTTGGTGAGCGCATGCTTGGAGTCCTGGTAATCTGTCTGGCCCTGCGGCCTTGTGAATGTTGACCTGTTTAAAGGTCTTACTCATATCGGCTACGGAGAGCGTGATCACACAGTCGTCCGGAACAGGTGATGATCTCATGCATGATTCAGTGTTGATTGCCTCGAAGCAAGCATAGAAGTTATTTAACTTGTCTGGTAGGCTCGTGTCACAGCTCGCGGCTGTGCCTTCCTTTGTAGTTCGTAATAGTTTGCAAGCCCTGCCACATTCAACGAGCGTCAGAGACGGTGTAGTAGGATTCAATCTTAGTCCTGTATTAACGCATTGCCTGTTTGATGGTTCGTCTGAGGGGATAGCAGGATTTCTTATAAGCGTCCAGGTTAGAATCGCGCTCCTTGAAAGCGTCAGCTCTACCCTTTAACTCGGTGCGGATATTTCATGTAATCTATGGCTTCTGGTTGGGGTATGAACGTACGATCTCTGTGGGGACAACGTCATGCACGTATTGAAGTAGCCGGTGACTGATGTGGTATTCTCCTCAATGCCATCGGATGAGTCTCTGAATATATTCCAGTCTGTGCTCGAAAAACAGTCCTGTAGCCTAGCATCTGCGTCATCTGAACACCTTCATATTTAGTAAGGAAATGCAATAATCAGGATACTGAGAAAGTTGTATTGGTTCAGAGAGGAAATTAAGAATTCAGGATGCTGAAGGTACAGATAATGTTTTATAGAAAATAGGTTAGATTAGATCTATATAGATATATATATAGGAAATAGATTAGGTTAGATTAGATCTATATAGATATATATATAGGAAATAGAATAGGTTAGATTAGATCTATATAGATCTATATAGGAAATAGATTAGGTTAGATTAGATCTATATAGATATTTATAGGAAATAGATTAGGTTAGATTAGTTCTATACATATATAGGAAATAGATTAAGTTAGATTAGATCTATATAGATATATACAGGAAATAGATTAGGTTAGATTAGATCTATAGAGATATTTGTAGGAAAAAGATTAGGTTATATTAGATCTATATAGATAGATATAGCAAATAGATTAGGTTAGATTAGATCTATATAGATATATACAGTGGGGAGTATTTAATCCACTGACGATTTTGCAGGTTTTCCTACTTACAAAGCATGTAGAGGTCTGTAATTTTTATCATAAGTACACTTCAACTGTGAGAGACGGAATCTAAAACAAAAATCCAGAAAATCACATTGTATGATTTTTAAGTAATTAATTTGCATTTTTTTGCATGACATAAGTATTCGATCACCTACCAACCAGTAAGAATTCCGTCTCTCACAGACCTGTTAGTTTTTCTTTAAGAAGCCCTCCTGTTCTCCACTCATTACCTGTATTAACTGCACCTGTTTGAACTCGTTACTTGTATAAAAGACACCTGTCCACACACTCAATCAAACAGACTCCAACCTCTCCATAATGGCCAAGACCAGAGAGCTGTGTAAGGACATCAGGGGTAACATTAGAGACCTGCACAAGGCTGGGATGGGCTACAGGACAATAGGCAAGCAGCTTTTGGATTCCGTCTCTCACAGTTGAAGTGTACCTATGATAAAAATTACAGACCTCTACATGCTACAGTCCCTTATGTCTCTCTGGAAGAAGATCCTCACCCTACTTTATTGTCCAGGGATTGAAAGTCAGCGAGTAATATACTTGGAAGTGGTGGATGGTATGCACACATCCTGAGTCTGACTAAAATCCCAATCCTTATTCCTCTTCTCTTCCTCTTGATACTTATTCGGTTAACTAAACTGGAACTGAGATGTTATGTCTTATTGTCTCTTCTTGAAAGGCAGAAAATTGTATATTCAGCTGCAATAAGGAGAAGTATTTCTTGATATAGGACGGGCAAATGTTTTCTTCTCCGGAGTTTTGAGCGCGTCATCTCTTTATACATCATAATATAATAATAGTACATGCCATTTAGCAGAGTCTCTGGCGATGACGTCTTGGAGCAGACCCTGGGATGAATGGAATTGCCTCAAGAAGTTAAATCAAAGGATCTAATTCATGGAAGTTGAATTTCTGGTGGAAATGCTTGTTGGATCTATTGTTCCCGATCTAATATCCCAAAGTTATTTACAGCTGTAGTTAATATTGCAAGACACGTTCTGAGCAAATAATGTTTGAAATAACAAAAGACAACAAAACAAATACTTTCTTCGAATATCAACATACTGTATACTACGTACTTAATGAGTATATAGTACATACTATATACTATTAGTTACTTTTAGTATATTTTAAACAAACGGTATCCTTTCAGTTGAGCGTACTAGCGCTTCGCCTGTCTACCGGAAGTTGATGCTGTTACGATGCAACCTCTTGCTAGCTTGTTAACATAACAAATTACTAGCTAGACATTTTACGACTTCGGGTGTGTTTTTAAATTCAATCTGGAGTGCCAGAGTGAGCTCTGGGCGTTGGTAAACTCAGAGCGTTGTCAGATTGTCCGTCTGTAAATGCAGAGCGTTTCGCTGTTGGAGAGTTCAGAGGGCACACTGGACGCTCGGGCCCGAGGAGTAGGGTTGACTCGAGCGTTGTGGCCTCACGCCGGCAGTCAACCACCCAAGTTAACTGGCTAAATTTAGCTAGCTTGCTAGCTACTTGCAGACACAAATGAGAGAACACCTCACTCTGACCATTTTGAAGAAAAGTCATTACTTTATTAAATTGCTCCACATTTTCTTAACATTTGTCATAAGAAGTTAAAGCAATTAATTTGTATCTCATTGGACTTCGCCTGCATTTTCTTCCTGACATTTTCTTCCAATTTAAAAACGATGTGAAGCCACGCCCATTTTCTGAAGAATTGCATTATGGGCCCTAAAAGCACGGAAATAGTGCCCACTGCTTTTATACTTATTTTTTTGGGGCGAATGTAGTACGACATCCGGGGTACTTTTGGCATACTAACTATATCCGTACTTTTGACCAGTAAACTAATAACTCAATTCACGTCACAAGAAAGTACTGTTAGTACGGTTAGTATTCGAACGTGTCTTTCGGCGCCGTCTTGTTCACGTCATCTTGTTTAAAGAGGTATTTAATGCTAATAATGTTTGGTTTTCATTGTTCAATGAAGCTTTTGACAGTTTTATTGAACAGAGTCTATTCCTGAAACAAATGGAGGCAAAGAGGCATTTTTTTTCAGCCTTTTAAAATAGAAACACAATTCCCAGATTCTCAGATTCTCTTTTCTAAAAAAAAAACAGTGGGTTTTATGTGTAACATCAACCGTTCCCCCCGCTGTCCGAGTAACACTTGGATTTCATGGCTTTTTCTTTTAACGGTAGATTCTTACGGATTCTTTCATATTCAGTCCCCATGAAACACCAGACTAGTTACGCTGGTTGTTTCCCAAAAGGCTCTTATGTCTTCCCTAAGGACCCTGGTCAAAAGCACTATACAGGAAATAGCACTGTTGTATACGGTACTGTATGTAGATAGTGGTGAGTTTCCCAAATAACATTCAGGGACTGTAGTAGGGTTCAGATAGGCCTTATTCCCCAGCCAACTGACGACACAGCTGTGATGCAAGGACCCGGTTGGCCAGTAGAGGCCTCCAATGCCTTGTACAACTTCTGATACAGAGTCAGTCCCTTGATACATGTTGCAGACACGCATGGCTGGAGCCTAAACAGACGTTTACAGGGGAGAGCTGTATATCACCAACCACTTCTACACGGGGTTTGGTTTCATGAATCAACACTAATGTCATTTCAGCTTCACAATAAGTCTCATTTTACCTGAGTACGTATTCATTTTCCTTTTATGCAAACTCTACAACTAGTGCGGAGGAAAATGTCTTGTATTTTTAGAGGCAGGAGAGATAACACATTCTAATAAACTTGAGAAAAGTAAGGAGGAGGGAGAGAGAGAGGGGGGGACAGAGGGGAGAGAAAGAGAGGACAGAGGGGAGAGAGAGGGGGGGACAGAAGGAGAGGGGGGGCAGAGGGAGAGGGGAGAGAGAGAGGGGGGGGGGCAGAGGGAGAGGGGGGGGGCAGAGGGGAGAGAAAGAGAGGACAGAGGGGAGAGAGAGGGGGGGACAGAAGGAGAGGGGGGGCAGAGGGAGAGGGGAGAGAGAGAGGGGGGGGGGCAGAGGGAGAGGGGAGAGAGAGAGGGGGGGCAGAGGGAGAGGGGGGGGGACAGAGGGGAGAGAAAGAGAGGACAGAGGGGAGAGAGAGGGGGGGGACAGAAGGAGAGGGGGGGGCAGAGGGAGAGGGGAGAGAGAGAGGGGGGGGGGCAGAGGGAGAGGGGGGGGGGCAGAGGGGAGAGAAAGAGAGGACAGAGGGGAGAGAGAGGGGGGGACAGAAGGAGAGGGGGGGCAGAGGGAGAGGGGAGAGAGAGAGGGGGGGGGCAGAGGGAGAGGGGAGAGAGAGAGGGGGGGGCAGAGGGAGAGGGGAGAGAGAGAGGGGGGGGCAGAGGGAGAGGGGAGAGAAAGAGAGGAGGACAGAGGGGAGAGAGAGAGGGGGGACAGAGAGAGAGGGGTGGGGGACAGAGAGGAGAGAAAGAGAGGACAGAGGGGAGAGAGAGAAAAATAGGGGAGGACAGAGGGGAGGGGAGAAGAGAGGATAGGAGAGAAGAGGAGAGGAGAGGAGAAGACAGAGCAGAGAGGAGAACAGATGGGAGAGGGGAGAAAGAGAGGGGAGGACAGAGGGGAGAGAAGAGAAAGGGGAGAGGAGAGAAAGAGAGGGGTGGACAGAGGGGAGAGGAGAGAAAGTGAGGGGAGGACAGAGGGGAGAGGAGAGAAAGGGGAGAGGAGAGAAAGAGAGGGGTGGACAGAGGGGAGAGGAGAGAAAGAGAGGGGTGGACAGAGGTGAGAGGAGAGAAAGGGGAGAGGAGAGAAAGAGAGGGGAGGACAGAGGGGAGAGGAGAAAAAGGGGAGAGGAGAGAAAGAGAGGGGAGGACAGAGGGGAGAGGAGAGAAAGAGAGGGGAGGACAGAGGGGAGATGAGAGAAAGAGAGGGGTGGACAGAGGGGAGATGAGAGAAAGAGAGGGGAGGACAGGGGGGAGGGGAGAAGAGAGGATAGGTGAGAAGAGGAGAGGAGAAGACAGAGAGATTAACAGATGGGAGAGGGGAGAAAGAGATGGGAGGACATAGGGGTTGAGGAGAGAAAGAGAGGGGTGGACAGAGGGGAGAGGAGAGAAAGAAAGGGAGGGTAGAGGGGAGAGGGGAGAAAGAGGGGAGGATAGAGTGGAAGGGAGAGAAAGAGGGGGGAGGACAGAGGGGAGAGGAGAGAAAGGGGAGAGGAGAGAAAGAGAGGGGTGGACAGAGGGGAGATGAGAGCAAGAGAGGGGAGGACAGAGGGGAGAGAAGAGAAAGGGGAGAGGAGAGAAAGAGAGAGGTGGACAGAGGGGAGAGGAGAGAAAGAGGGGGGAGGGCAGAGGAGAGAGGAGAGAAAGAGGGGGGTGGACAGAGGGGAGAGGAGAGAAAGGGGAGAGGAGAGAAAGAGAGGGGAGGACAGAGGGGAGAGGAGAGAAAGGGGAGGGGAGGACAGAGGGGAGAGGAGAGAAAGGGGAGAGGAGAGAAAGAGAGGGGTGGACAGAGGGGAGAGGAGAGAAAGGGGAGAGGAGGACAGAGAGGAGAGGAGAGAAAGAGGGGGGTGGACAGAGGGGAGAGGAGAGAAAGGGGAGAGGAGAGAAAGAGATGGGAGGACAGAGGGGAGAGGAGAGAAAGGGGAGAGGAGGACAGAGGGGAGAGGAGAGAAAGGGGAGAGGAGAGAAAGAGAGGGGTGGACAGAGTGGAGAGGAGAGAAAAAGAGGGGAGGACAGAGGGGAGAGGAGAGAAAGGGGAGAGGAGAGAAAGAGAGGGGTGGACAGAGGGGAGAGGAGAGAAAGTGAGGGGAGGACAGAGGGGAGAGGAGAGAAAGAGAGGGGAGGACAGAGGGGAGAGGAGAGAAAGAGAGGGGAGGACAGAGGGGAGAGGAGCGAAAGAGAGGGGAGGACAGAGGGGAGAGGAGAGAAAGAGAGGGGAGGACAGAGGGGAGAGGAGAGAAAGAGAGGGGAGGACAGAGGGGAGAGGAGAGAAAGAGAGGGGAGGACAGAGGGGAGAGGAGAGAAAGAGAGGGGTGGACAGAGGGGAGAGGAGAGAAAGAGAGGGGAGGACAGAGGGGAGAGGAGAGAAAGAGAGAGGAGGACAGAGGGGAGAGGAGAGAAAGAGAGAGGAGGACAGATGGGAGAGGAGAGAAATGGGAGAAGAGAGAAAGAGAGGGGTGAACAGAGGGGAGAGGAGAGAAAGAGAGGGGAGGACAGAGGGGAGAGGAGAGAAAGAGAGGGGAGGACAGAGGGGAGAGGAGAGAAAGAGAGGGGTGGACAGAGGGGAGAGGAGAGAAAGAGAGGGGAGGACAGAGGGGGAGGGGAGAACGAGAGGGGAGGACAGAGGGGAGAGGAGAGAAAGAGAGGGGAGGACAGAGGGGAGAGGAGAGAAAGAGAGGGGTGGACAGAGGGGAGAGGGGAGAAAGAGAGGGGAGGACAGAGGGGAGAGGAGAGAAAGAGAGGGGAGGACAGATGGGAGATGAGAGAAAGAGAGGGGAGGACAGATGGGAGATGAGAGAAAGAGAGGGGTGGACAGAGGGGAGATGAGAGGAGAGGAGAGAGGGGAAAAATAGAGGAACACATTCTAATAAAGTTTTGTGAAACATGTTCAGATGACGTCCGACTATTGAGCTGCTTTTACTGCAATGGAACAAGTCAGTTTTTCACACCTATTTCTAACCTTGGTGAAGAGGAGGGCTCTTCGACCAAGGACTCTGGAATCTGTCCTCGCCTCTATCTCTCCCCTCTGTCCTCTTTCCTCCTCCCTTTCTCTCCTCTCTCTCCTCTTTCCTCCTCTCTTACCTTTCTCCCCTCAGTCCTCCTCTCTCTTCTTTCTCCCCTCTGTCCTCCTGTCTCTCCTCACATCTGTCCTCCTCTCTCATATCCTCTATCCTCTGTCCTCCTCTCTCCTTCTCCCCTCAATCCTACTCTCTCCCCTTTGTCCTCCTCTGTCCTAACCTCTCCCCTCTGTCCTCCTCCTCTCTCCTCTCCTCTCCCCTCTCCCTTCCACACTCCTCTCCCCTCTTTCCTCCTTTCTCCCCTTCTCCTCTATGTCCTCCTCTATGTCCTCCTCTCTCCCCTCCTCTCTCCTTTCTTCTCCCCTCTGTCCTCCTCTCCTCTCCCCTCTATCCTCTCCCCTCTGTCCTCTCCTCTCCCATCTGTCCTCCTCTCTCCTCTCCTCTCTTTCCCTCTGTCCTCCTCTCCCATCTGTCCTCCTCTCTCCTCTCCTCTCTTTCCCTCTGTCCTCCTCTCTCCCCTCCTCTCTCCTTTCTTCTCCCCTCTGTCCTCCTCTCCTCTCCCCTCTGTCCTCTCCCCTCTGTCCTCTCCTCTCCCCTCTGTCCTCCTCTCTCCTCTCCTCTCTTTCCCTCTCTCCTCCTCTCCTTTCCCCTCTGTCCTCTCCCCTCTGTCCTCTCCTCTCCCATCTGTCCTCCTCTCTCCTCTCCTCTCTTTCCCTCTGTCCTCTCCCCTCTGTCCTCTCCTCTCCCATCTCTCCTCTCCCCTCTGTCCTCTCCTCTCCCCTCCTCTCTTTCCCTCTGTCCTCCTCTCCTCTCCCCTCTGTCCCCTCCCCTCTGTCCTCTCCTCTCCCATCTGTCCTCCTCTCTCCTCTCCTCTCTTTCCATCTGTCCTCTCCTCTCCCCTCCTCTCTTTCCCTCTGTCCTCCTCTCCTCTCCCCTCTGTCCCCTCCCCTCTGTCCTCTCCTCTCCCATCTGTCCTCCTCTCTCCTCTCCTCTCTTTCCCTCTGTCCTCTCCTCTCCCCTCTGTCCTCCTCTCTCCTCTCCTCTCTGTGCTCCTCTCTCCTCTGTACCCTTGCTGTCTTCTTTCCCTTCAGTACGTTGAATACACCTCCTTGACCGGCTGGGCTCTTTAATGAACCCTGTGGACTTCATGCACCACAAAGGGACACTGTGTGTCACCAAGTTCTTTCTTCCGGGGAGTCACTGTGATTTCTATATCCGTTGTCATGGGGACGAGGCAACTCACAGGGAAAACGACAGAGCTACCTCTGGCTCAATCTGTCTGTCTACCTCCAAGTCCAGGCAGAGAGAACCTCCCAGGCCAGGCAGAGAGAGCCTCCCAGGCCAGGCAGAGAGAGCCTCCCAGGCCAGGCAGAGAGAACCTTCCAGGCCAGGCAGATGGATCTCCCAGGCCAGGCAGAGAGAACCTCCCAGGCCAGGCAGAGCGAACTTCCCAGGCCAAGCAGAGGGAACCTCACAGGCCAGGCAGAGGGAACCTCCCAGGCCAAGCAGAGGGAACCTCTCAGGCCAGGCAGAGGGATCTCCCAGGCCAGGCAGAGAGAACTTCCCAGGCCAAACAGAGGGAACCTCACAGGCCAGGCAGAGGGAACCTCCCAGGCCAAGCAGAGGGAACCTCCCAGGCCAGGCAGATGGATCTCCCAGGCCAGGCAGAGGGAACCTCCCAGGCAAACCTTTGCCTTGCATTCTTCAAGGCAAAACTGCTCCAGCTCCTTCAAGTTGGATGGGTTCCGCTGGTGTACAGCAATCTTTAAGTCATACCACAGATTCTCAATTGGATTGAGGTCTGGGCTTTGACTAGGCAATTCCAAGACATTTAAATGTTTCCCATTAAACCACTCGAGTGTTGCTTTAGCAGTATTCTTAGCGTCATTGTCCTGCTGGAAGGTGAACCTCTGTCCCAGTCTCAAATCTCTGGAAGATTGAAACAAGTTTCCCCCAAGATTTATCCTGTATTCAGCGCCATCCATCATTCCTTCAATTCTGACCAGTTTCCCAGTACCTGCAGATGAAAAACGTCCCCACAGCATGATGCTGCCACCACCATGCTTCACTGTGGGGATGGTGTCCTCGGGGTGATGAGACAGACATAGAATTTTCCTTGATGGCCAAAAAACTCAATATTAGACTCATCTGACCAGAGTAACTGCTTCCATATGTTTTGGGAGTGGCCCACATGCCTTTTGGCATGTTTTCTTATTGTTTTCTTTAAGCATTGGCTTTTTATCTGGCCACTCTTCCGTAAAGTCCAGCTCTGTGGAGTGTACGGTTTAAAGTGGTCCTAAGGACAGATATTCCAATCTCCGCTGTGGAGCTTTGCAGCTCCTTCAGGGTTATCTCTGGTCTCTTTGTATCCTCTCTGATTAATTGCCTCCTTGCCTCCTTGCCTGGTCCGTGAGTTTTGGTGGGCGGCCGTCTCTTGGCAGGTTTTTTGTGATCCTGTATTCTTTCATTTTTTAATTAAAGGATTTAATGGGATGTTCAAAGTTTCTGCTATTTTTTTATAACCCAACCCTGACCTGTTTGGAGAGCTCCTTGGGCTTTATGGTGCCCCTTGCTTGGTGGTGCCCCTTGCTTAGTGGTGTTGCAGACTCTGGGGCCTTTCAGAACAGGTGTATATATACTGAGATCATGTGACAGATCATGTGACACTTACATTGCACACAGGTGGACTTTATTTAACTAATTATGTGACTTCTGAAGGTAATTGGTGGCACCAGATCTTATTTAGGGGCTTCATAGCAAAGGGGTTGAATACATATGCATGCACCACTTTTTATTTATTTATTTTCTTGAATATTTTTAAACACGTAATTTTTTTCATTTCATTTCACCATATTGGACTATTTTGTGTATGTCCATTATATGAAATCCAATTAAAAATCTATTTTAATACATGTTGTAATGCAACAAAATAGGAAAAATGCCAAGATGGATGAATACTTTGGCACTGTACAATATAGTCCTCTTTGTCTTTACGGTTAGTCAGGTGATTCTCAATAAATCCAAATGGAGTAACAAGGACATCGTAATGTCACCTGTCAAGTACGGTGTTGGTGAGATTATATTGGGATCTCCTTCTCGTTATATAAAGACCATCTTATCTATCAACATAGACAGGGCTCTAACTCCCCACAATGAGATAGGGTGCAGGCCAGGCAGCAGGCTGTTTGCCTGCCAGCAAATGTGATTGGCAAAAACAAAATCTTGTTGTGATTGGCCCGACTGAAACATGGCTCAAGCCTGATGAATTTACTGTGTTAAATGAGGCCTCACCTCCTGGTTACACTAGTGGCCATATCCCCCGCGCATCCCGCTAAGGCAGAGGTGTTGCTAACGTTTACGATAGCAAATTAAAATTTACAAAAAAATTAAATAGTGCATTTTCATCTTTTGAGCTTCTAGTCATGAAATCTATACAGGTTACTCAATCACTTTTTATAGCTACTGTTTACAGGCCTCCTGGGCCATATACAGCGTTCCTCACTGAGTTCCCTGAATTCCTATTGGACCTTGTAGTCTTGGCAGGTAATCTCCCAATTTTTTGGGGACTTTAATATTCACATGGAAAAGTCCACAGACCCACTCCAAAAGTCTTTCGGAGCCATCATGGACTCAGTGGGTTTTGTCCAACATGTCTCCGGACCTACTCACTGCCACAGTCATACTCTGGACCTAGTTTTGTCCCATGGAATAAATGTTGTAGATCTTAATGTTTTCCCTCATAATCCTGGACTATCGGACCACCGTTTTATTACGTTTGCAAATCGCAACAAATAATCTGCTCAGACCCCAACCAAGGAGCATCAAAAGTCGTGCTATAAATTCTCAGACAACCCAAAGATTCCTAGATGCCCTTCCAGACTCCCTCCACCTACCCAAAGACGTCGGAGTACAAAAATCTGTTAACCACCTAACTGAGGAACTCAATTTAACCTTGAGCAATACCTTAGACGCAGGCACACCCCTAAAAACAAAAAAACATTTGTCAAAAAGAAATGTGCTTCCTGATAAAGGGCAACAGGTAGATACTACCACATACTTCTGCATATAGATACTACTAAATACTACTACATATAGATACTACTAAATAATACTATATATAGATACTTCTACATACTACTACATATAGAGTGGATACTACTACATACAAATACATATAGATACTTCTACATACTACTACACATACAGTAGATACTACTAAATACTACTACATATACTGTAGATACTTCTACATACTACTACATATACAGTAGATACTACATACAACTACATGTAGATACTACTACTTACTGTTACACACTGTTACACATAGATACTACTACATAATACTACATATAGATACTTCTACATACTACTACATATACAGTAGATAATACTACATGTAGATACTACTACATACTACTACATATACAGTGGATACTACTACATACAACTACATATAGATACCACTACTTACTGTTACATATAGATACTACTACATACTACTACATATACAGTATATAATACTACATACTACTTCATATAGACACTACGACATACTACTAGACATACAGTAGATACTACTACATTCTACTAATTATAGATACTACTACATTCTACTACACATACAGTAGATACTACTACATGCTACTATATATAGATAATGCTACATTCTACTACATATAGATACTATTACATACTACTTCATATAGATACTACTACATACTATGACATTTAGGGTTAGAGTTAGGGTTCGCAAGGTAGCCTAGTGGTTAGAGCGTTGGGCCATTAACTGAAAAGTTGCTGGATCGAATCCCTGAGCTGACAAGGTAAAAATCTGTCTTTCGGCCCCTGAACAAGGCAGTTAACACAATGTACCCTGGTAGACTGTCATTGTAATTAAGAATTTGTTCTTAACTGACTTGCCTAGTTAAATAAAGGATAAATAAAAAATATATATTAAAAACAGAAAATACCAGAGCCCTGAAGCAAGTTTCCAGAAAATTGGAACGGAAATGAAGCTCCACCAAACTGGAAGTCTTCCGACTAGCTTGGAAAGACAGTATCTTTCCATATTGAAGTGCCCTCGACTCTGATTGATCATCCTATTTTTCAATCCTAATTGAGGAGAATAAGAACAATCCCAAATGTATTTCGATACCGTCACAAAGCTAACTAAAAAGCACTATTCAACAAGAGAGGATAGCTTTCACTTCAGCAGTGATAAATACATGAAATTCTTCGATGAAAAGATCATTATACTTAGATAGCAAATTACGGACTCCATTTTGAATCTGCTTATTTCTCTCAAGCTCAGTTGTCCTGAGTCTGCACAGAACTGCCAGGACCTAGGATCAAGGGAGACACTCACGTTTTTTAATCCTGTATCTCTTGACACTTTCATGAAAATAGTAATGGCCTCTAAACCGTCACGCTTCGTACTGGAACCTATTCCAACTAAACTACTGAAAGAGCTGCTTCCTGTGCTTGGCCCTCCTATGTTGAACATAATAAACGGCTCCCTATCCTCCGGACCAAACTCACTAAAAGTGGCCGTAATAAAGCCTCTCTTGAAAAAAGTCAATGCTTGACCCGGAAAATGTAAAATACTTTCGGCCTATATCGAATCTCCCATTCCTCTCAAAAGTTGGAAAAAGCTGTTGCGCAGCAACTCACTGCCTTCCTGAAGACAAACAATGTATACGAAATGCTTCAGTCTGGTTTTAGACCCCATCATAGCACTGAGACTGCACTTGTGAAGGTGGTAAATTACCTTTTTTATGGTGTCAGACCAAGGCTCTGCATCTGTCCTCGTCCTCCGAGACCTTAGTGCTGCTTTTGATACCATCGATCACCACATTCTTTTGGAGAGATTGGAAACCCAAATTGGTCTACACGGACAAGTTCTGGCCTGGTTTAGATCTTATCTGTCGGAAAGATATCAATTTGTCTCTGTGGATGGTTTATCATCTGACAAGTTTCGGCGGTCCTCAAGGTTCCGTTTTAGGACCACTATTGTTTTCAATATTTATTTTACCTCTTGGTGATGTCATTCGGAAAACATAATGTTAACTTTCACTGCTATGCGGACGACACACAGCTGTACATTTCAATGAAACATGGTGAAGCCCCCAAATTGCCCTCCCTTGAAGCCTGTGTTTCAGACATAAGGAAGTGGATGGTGGCAAATGTTTTACTTTTAAACTCGGACAAAACAGAAACAACGAAATCTGCTTTGGATATAACAATTATTCTTGATGGCTGTACAGTTGTCTCAAATAAATCTGTGAAGGACCTCGGCGTTACTCTGGACCCTGATCTCTCTTTTGACGAACATTTAAACAATATTTCAAGGACAGCTTTTTTCTATCTTTGTAACATTGCAAAAATCTGAATATTTTTGTCCAAAAATGATGCCGAAAAATGTATCCATGCTTTTGTCACTTCTAGGTTAGACTACTGCAACGCTCTATTTTCCGGTTTCCCATATAAAGCACGAAATAAACTGACTAGAACCAAAAAATGCATCATATTACTCCGGTGCTAGCCTCCCTACACTGGCTTCCTGTTAAGGCTTGGGCTGATTTCAAGGTTTTACTGCTAACCTACAAAGCATTACATGGACTTGCTCCTACCTATCTCTCCAATTTCGTCCTGCCGTACATACTGTACCTACACGTACACTACGGTCACAAGACACAGGCCTCCTAATTGTCCCTAAAATTTCTAAGCCAACAGCTGGAGGCAGGGCTTTCTCCTATAGAGCTCCATTTTTATGGACTGGTCTACCAATCCATGTAAGAGACGTAGACTCGGTCTCGACCTTTAAGTCTTTACTGAAGACTCATCTCTTCTGTAGGTCCTATGGTTGAGTGTAGTCTGGCCCAGGGGTGCGAACGTGAACTGCAAGGCACTGGAGCGACAATCTGCCCTTGCTGTCTCTGCCAGGCCGGTTCCCCTCTCTCCACTGGGATTCTCTGCCTCTAACCCTATTACAGGGGCTGAGTCACTGGCTTACTGATGCTCTTCCATGCCGTCACTAGGAGGGATGCGTCACTTGAGTGGGTTGAGTCACTGACAAGATCTTCCTGTCCGGGTTGGTGCCCCCTCTGGCTTGTGCGGTAGAGGATATCTTCGTGGGCTGTGCTTTGGCAAAGTGGGTGGGGTTATATCCTGCCTGGTTGGCCCTGTCCGGGGCTATCGTCAGACGGGGACACAGTGTCCCCCGACCCACCCCTGTCTCAGTCTCAAGTATCAATGAGGGTCAGTCTGTTATATCTGGTGTAATTCTCCTGTCTTATCTGGTGTCCTGTGTGAATTTAAGTATGCTCTGGCTAATTCTCTCCCTCTATCCCTCCCCTCCCGGAGGACCTGAGCCCTGGGATCATGCCTCAGGAATACCTGGCCCAATGAGTCCTGATTGTCCCCAGTCCACCTTCTCATGCTGCTGCTCCAGTTTCAACTGTTCTGCCTGCGGCTATGGAACCCTGACCTGTTCACCGGACGTGCTACCTTGTCCCGGACCTGCTGTTTTCGACTCTTTCTTTCTCTCTACCGCACTTGCTGTCTCGACCTCTGAATGCTCGGCTATGAAAAGCCAACTTACATTTCCTCCTGAGGTACTGACCTGTTGGACTATCTACAACCACTGTGATTAATATATGACCCTGCTAGTCATCAATGAACGTTTGAACATATTAACCTCTCTGGGGCAGGTGGGACGCAAACGTCCCACCGGCCAATAGCCAGGGAAAATACAGCGCGCCATATTCAAATAACATGATATAAAAATCAAACTTTCATTAAATCACACATGTAAGATACCAAATTAAAGCTACACTCGTTGTGAATCCAGCCAACATGTCAGATTTCAAAAAGGCTTTTCGGCGAAAGCATAAGATGCTATTATCTGATGATAGCACAACAGTCAACAAAGAGAGAGTAGCATATTTCAACACTGCAAGCACGACACAAAACGCAGAAATAAAATATAAATCATGCCTTACCTTTGAAGAAATTCTTTTGTTGGCACTCCAATATGTCCCATAAACATCACAAATGGTCCTTTTGTTTGATTAATTCCGTCGATAGACATCCAAAATGTTAATTTTTTGGACCGTTTCATCCAGAAAAACACAGCTTCCAACTATCGCCACTTCTCTACAAAATATATCAAAAGTTACATGTAAACTTTACCAAAACATTTCAAACTAATTTTGTAATACAACGTTAGGTATTTTTAAACGTTAATAATCGATCAATTTGAAGACGGGATGATCTGTGTCCAATACAAAAAGAAAACAAACTGACAGAACTTTTTTCGTAACGTGGCTCTCTCAAAAAATGTACTTCATGTGACCCTCATTTACGATAGCCCTACTTCTTCAGTACACAAAGGAATAACCTCAACCAATTTCCAAGGACTGGTGACATCCAGTGGAAGTGGTAGGAACTGCAAGCAAGTCAATTAGAAATCTGGTGTCTCTAAAAAACTAATTGAAAAGACAGTGACATCAAAAAAATACAAATTCTGAATGGTTTGACCTCAGGGTTTTGCCTGCTACATAAGTTCTGTTATTCTCACAAATATGATTGAAACAGTTTTAGAAACTTCAGAGTGTTTTCTATCCAAATCTACTAATAATATGCATATCTTATATTCTGGGGATGAGTAGCAGGCAGTTGAAATTTGCATGCTATTTTTCCGAAAGTGAAAATGCTGGCCCCTGCCCACAAGAAGTTAAAGAACAATCTGGCCGTAAATGGCCATGTAGTCTTAGAATCTCCCCCCGGCACAGACAAAAGAGGACTGGCCACCCCTCATAGCCTGGTTCCTCTGTATGTTTCTTCCTAGGTTTCGGCCTTTCTAGGGAGTTTTTCCTAGCCACCGTGCTTCTACATCTGCATTGCTTGCTGTTTGGGGTTTTAGGCTGAGTTTCTGTATATTACTTTGTGACATTTGCTGATGTAAAAAGGGCTCTATAAGTATATTTGATTGATTGATTGTTAAATAAATAAAAACATTTGCTCTGTGACCACAACTACTATAGATAACAACACACACCCCATACAAGGACAGGCTGACAGGTTATACTGACAATCCCTCACAGGTAGAGGAGCTTGGACCACAAGGGGGAAGGAGAATAAGGGGTGATGATGTATGCATTGTTATTTTTAATCAAATGTTCAACTCCTAAAATGTCTCTCATCCTAAACACGACAACCATCACGACCATTGGAGGGGCCTCACCTAATGACTAGGCAGCATCACAATCACTGGAGGGGCCTCATCTAATGACTAGGCAGCATCACGACCATCGGAGGGGCCTCACCTAATGACTAGGCAGCATCACAATCACTGGAGGGGCCTCATCCAATGACGAGGCAGCATCACGACCATTGGAGGGGCCTCATCCAATGACTAGGCAGCATCACGGCCATCGGAGGGGAAGAAAATGAACAGTACTTTATATTGATTTGGCACCGATGTCATTGAGCCACAACTCCTCTTCCCAGGGCTACAAATCATCCCTGCCAATTACTGTGTTGCCTTCCTCCTCCTCCTCCCTCCTCACTACTGGTTCAGGTAGTTTCTCAGATCCCTTGACTTTTTCCTGATTTTGTTAGTTCCTCCCCCCCTCATCAATCTACACACAATACCCCATGATGACAAAGCAAAACAGGATTTCAGACATTTTCACAAATGTATTACAAATAGAAATATATAAATATTACATTTACTTAAGTATTCAGAACCTTTGGCAGTGATATACTGTATAACCAGGTGAGTTAGACCAGGCATGGACTGGATATGTGACATACTGTATAACCAGGTGAGTTAGACCAGGCATGGACTGGATATGTGACATACTGTATAACCAGGTGAGTTAGACCAGGCATGGACTGGATATGTGACATACTGTATAACCAGGTGAGTTAGACCAGGCATGGACTGGATATGTGACATACTGTATAACCAGGTGAGTTAGACCAGGCATGGACTGGATATGTGACATACTGTATAACCAGGTGAGTTAGATGGGGGGTGCTCCCTCTGCTGTTTCCTGAAGTCCATGATCATCTCCTTCATTTTGTTGACGTTGAGTGAGAGGTTGTTTTCCTGACACCACACTCCGAGGGCCCTCACCTCCTCCATGTAGGCCGTCTCGTCATTGTTGGTAATCAAGCCTACCACTGTAGTGTCGTCTGCAATCTTGATGATTGAGTTGGAGGTGTGCATGGCCACGCAGTCGTGCGTGAACAGGGAGTACAGTAGAGGGCTGAGAACGCACCCTTGTGGGGCCCCAGTGTTGAGGATCAGCGGGTTGGAGATGTTGTTTCCAACCCTCACCTCCTGGGGGCGGGCCGTCAAAAAGTCCAGGACCCAGTTGCACAGGGCGGGGCCAAAACCCAGGGTCTCGAGCTTAATGACGAGTTTGGAGGGAACTATGGTGTTAAATGCTGAGCTGTAGTCGATGAACAGCATTCTTACATAGGTATTCCTCTTGTCCAGATGGGTTAGGGCAGTGTGCAGTGTGATTGCGATTGCGTCGTCTGTGGACCTATTGGGGCGGTAAGCAAATTGTAGTGGGTCTAGGGTGAGAGGTAGGGTGGAGGTGATATGATCCGTGACTAGTCTCACAAAGCACTTCATGATGACGGAAGTGAGTGCTACAGGGCAATAGTTGTTTAGCTCAGTTACCTTAGCTTTCTTGAGAACAGGAACAATGGTGGCCATCTTGAAGCATGTGGGAACAGCAGACTGGGATAGGGAGTGAGTGAATATGTCCGTAAACACACCAGCCAGCTGGTCTGCGCTCTGAGGACGCGGCTAGGGATGCCGTCTGGGCCGGCAGCCTTGCGAGGGTTAACACTTTTACATTTTTTACTCACATTGGCTGCGGTGAAGGAGAGCCCGCAGGTTTTGGTAGCGGGCCGTGTCAGTGGAACTGTATTGTCCGCAAAGCGAGCAAAGAAGTTGTTTAGTTTGTCTGGGAGCAAGACATCGGGGTCCTAATTTAGACCAGAGCCCTATTCCCTATATTGTGCACTTGTTTGGACCTGAGCCCTATTCCCTATATAGTGCACTACTTTAGTCCAGGGCCTTACATCTCTATTCTTCTGTTTGACTAAGAGAGAACTGTATTGAAAACAGATGTCTACATTTTCAGTTTCACCCCGAAGGCAACCTTTTCTTCCCAGAGAGACATATGGAGACGTTTCTCTGTGTATCTTCTCAATGCTATTTTTACACACAGAAAGAGCTTCCCCTGTTCCCAGATAGAGCAGAAACCAGATGTTTAATGTGTTATGGTGACTTTGGAGATAGACTGTGTGTCTATGTTGGTCGAGCTCACATGTATTTGAACACTATTAGCAGATCAAAACAATTAAAGACCGTTAACCAAGTCATGGTATTGTTGTATCTTTAAAGGTGCGTCTAACCGACAGTAGAGGCCTGTGCGGCAGGAATACAACATTCTGAAACAACTTCCTCTGTTAGTAAATCCGTCAGCTGCTCCTCTCTGTCTGTCACTCGCTCCACGCGCGCTGCTCACTCTGCATGCGCTCTGTCCCACGGCAGCTCTGTGTCTGTGAGTATCCGTAGCAACGTCTCCGCTCGGGCTGCTCTGCTCAAGGACGAGGCGTGAGGGAGCAGTTAGCCGTTAGCAACTTTTCATCTAAACTCTCTGGTCTCTCCTATTGGACGAGGTTGAAGCTCTTCTGACGTTATGATCTTAGTCAGATGTGACTGTACTGCGGCAGTAGAGCACGAGCAAATGGCTCAGCTACCCTTAGACTAGTTATTGATGGAAATCCATGCCCTACAAGGGCCCTAACCCGATGTATAATGTTGAGACCAGTCGGGCTCGGGATGGGAAGCAGAGTTCTAGCCCACAGCCTCTAACATACCGTCTCCTTGGAAGTTACTCCACAGAAACACATTTTCAACTAGAAAATGCAACAGCAATTGTGACGTTGCTAACTGAAATCAGCCCGTCAGAGATACCCAGTGATCCATCTCATCTCCAGCACCAAAGTGAGGTGATGAAATCAGACATCCGTCCATGTCCTTCCTCCCTCTGCCAGGACACATATGGCACAAGGAAGGATCCTCAGAACAGGAGAGCACCAGTAAGGATCCTCAGAACAGGAGAGCACCAGTAAGGATCCTCAGAACAGGAGAGCACCAGTAAGGATCCTCAGAACAGGAGAGCACCAGTAAGGATCCTCAGAACAGGAGAGCACCAGTAAGGATCCTCAGAACAGGAGAGCACCAGTAAGGATCCTCAGAACAGGAGAGCACCAGTAAGGATCCTCAGAACAGGAGAGCACCAGTAAGGATCCTCAGAACAGGAGAGCACCAGTAAGGATCCTCAGAACAGGAGAGCACCAGTAAGGATCCTCAGAACAGGAGAGCACCAGTAAGGATCCTCAGAACAGGAGAGCACCAGTAAGGATCCTCAGAACAGGAGAGCACCAGTAAGGATCCTCAGAACAGGAGAGCACCAGTAAGGATCTTCAGAACAGGAGAGCACCAGTAAGGATCCTCAGAACAGGAGAGCACCAGTAAGGATCCTCAGAACAGGAGAGCACCAGTAAGGATCCTCAGAACAGGAGAGCACCAGTAAGGATCCTCAGAACAGGAAAGCACCAGTATTGACACACAGAGAATGACACAGAGAGTTTTGCTGATGGGCTGTGATGGGTTGGCAATATAGGCCGGCTCCATGCGGTGTGTGTGAGTGTGTGCGTGTTCGTGTGTATGGGGTGTTTGTCTTGGCCAGAATAGCCAATAAATGTGGCACGCCTCTAACCCGATAGTCACACACACACACACACACACACACACACACACACACACACACACACACACACACACACACACACACACACACACACACACACACACACACACACACACACACACACAAATGCAAGGAGGAGGAAGAGAATAAATATTGAAAGGATTCAGCCAAGCAACACTTTTTCTAGTGTGGTCTGAATAATAACAGCGCCAGTACAACACGGTGCAGATCACCGTTGTCCCTGTGCCCAAGAATGCCAAGATAATCTGTTTAAATGACTATCGCCCCGTAGCACTCACATGTGTAGTCATGAAGGGCCTTGAAAGGCTAGTCGTGGCTCACAACACATCATCCCAGACACCTTAAACCCACTCCATTTCGCATTACCGCCCCAACAGATCCACAGATGACGCAATCTCTACTGCACTCCACACTGCCCTTTCTCACCTGGACAAAAGGAACACCTATGTGAGAATGCTATTCATTGACTACAGCTCAGCGTTCAACACCATAGTGCCCACAAAGCTCATCACTAAAACTAAGGACCCTGGTACTAAACACATCTCTCTGTGATGTTCCTATCACCAGATTCATTGCTAAATATACAATTAACTTGTGTTGGGCGGTTCTTCAAGCTCTGGCTCCTCGGCCAATGCAGGCCCTTTTTTGAAAAGAAGGAGGTCACTGACAACACAATCCTCTGGATGAACTGAAAGAAACGGACCAGAATCAATGTGTTCAAGTGATTCCTCTAAATACCAATTCAACCATTTTTGTTACGTTCTATTAGCTACATGGTGGCATTCAACCATTCATGTTTCAACCGGAACGTAGCGAAGAGGATTGGAGGGAAAGAGTTGGATTTAGCTAGAAGCTCAGTTACAGCCGATGCCAACACCAAGACTCGGTACCGGTACCCCCTGTTATTAGCCTAGCTCAGTTACAGCCGATGCCAACATCGAGACTCGGTACCGGTACCCCCTGTTATTAGCCTAGCTCAGTTACAGCCGATGCCAACACCAAGACTCGGTACCGGTACCCTCTGTTATTAGCCTAGCTCAGTTACAGCCGATGCCAACACCAAGACTCGGTACCGGTACCCCCTGTTATTAGCCTAGCTCAGTTACAGCCGATGCCAACACCAAGACTCGGTACCGGTACCCTCTGTTATTAGCCTAGCTCAGCTACAGCCGATGCCAACATCGAGACTCGGTACCGGTACCCCCTGTTATTAGCCTAGCTCAGCTACAGCCGATGCCAACATCGAGACTCGGTACCGGTACCCCCTGTTATTAGCCTAGCTCAGCTACAGCCGATGCCAACACTGAGACTCGGTACCGGTACCCCCTGTTATTAGCCTAGCTCAGCTACAGCCGATGCCAACACTGAGACTCGGTACCGGTACCCCCTGTTATTAGCCTAGCTTAGCTACAGCCGATGCCAACACTGAGACTCGGTACCGGTACCCCCTGTTATTAGCCTAGCTCAGCTACAGCCGATGCCAACACTGAGACTCGGTACCGGTACCCCCTGTTTATAGCCTAGCTCAGCTACAGCTAATGCCAGCACCAAGACTCGGTACCTTTACCCCCTGCATATAGCCTAATTATAGTTTTTTTTATTGTGTTTTACTTTACTTTATGTAGTAAATATTTTCTTAACTTTATTTTCTTAAAACTACACTGTTGGTTAAGGGTTTGTCAGTAAGCATTTCACGGTAAGGTCTGATCCTGTTGTATTCAGCGTGAGTCACAAATACAGTGCATTGCAAAAGTATTCATCCCCCTTGACGTTTTTCCTATTTTATTGCATTAAAACCAGTAATTTCAATGGATTTTTATTGGATTTCTTGAAATGGACATACACAAAATAGTCCAAAAAAAGTGAAATGAAAAAAATTACTTGTTTAAAACTTCTTGAGGATAGGGTGCAGATTTTTCACTTAGGGAAAAATAGCGTGCCCAATTTCAACTTCGTTCTACTCATCCCCAGAATATAAGATATGCATATTATTAGTAGATTTGGATAGAAAACACTCTGAAGTTTCTAAAACTGTTTGAATCATATCTATAAGTATAACAGAACTTATATAGCAGTCAAAACCTTGAGGACTAACTTTTTTTTTTTTAAGTCACTGTCTGTTCAAAGAGTTATTATGGGCTGGCCAGAATTCTAATCACTACCCTCGCAGTTCCTACTGCTTCCACTGGATGTCGCCAGTGTATGGAAATAGGTTGAAGTTATTCTTTTGAAAAATGAGGAAGAAATACACCAGGAAGTAAAGTGACGTCTTGTGTTTCGTTTGATTGTTGCGCAAGACTTGAAAAGTAGCGTGAGGTTGTTGATGTCCTGTATTGAAAACAGATTGACCCGTCTTCAATTTGATCGATTATTAACGTTTACAAATACCTTAAGTTGTATTACAAAAGTACTTTGAAATGTTTTGGCAAAGTTTAGAGGTAATTTTTTAGATATTTTGTAGTGACATTCTTCAAAGGGGAAGCTGTTTTTTCTGGATCAAACGGGACAGATAAATGGACAATTTGGACATATATGGACGGAATTAATCAAACAAAAGGACCATTTGTGATGTTTATGGGACATATTGGAGTGCCAACAAAAGAATCTCGTCAAAGGTAATGCATGTTTTATATTTTATATCTGCGTTTTGAGTAGCGCCGGCATGGTTGAAATATGCTAATAGTAATGAAATATGCTACATTCTCTTGTTGACATTTTGCTATCATCAGATAATAGCATCTTATGCTTTCGCCGAAAAGCCTTTTTGAAATCTGACATGTTGGCTGGATTCACAACGAGTGTAGCTTTAATTTGGTATCTTATATGTGTGATTTAATGAAAGTTTGATTTTATATAATTTTTTTGAATCTGGCGCTCTACATTTTCAATGGCTATTGGCCAGGTGGGACGCAAGCGTCCCGCTATCCCAGAGAGGTTTAAAAAAAAATACAAAAAAAATGGAAAAGTGGTGGATGCATATGTATTCACCCCCTTTGCTATGAAGCCCCTAAATAAGATCTGGTCAACCAGTTACCTTCAGAAGTCACATAATTAGTTAACCTCTCCTCCGGATGAACGTTTAACCTCTCTGGTTAGGGGCAGTATTGTCACCTCCGGATGAAAAGCGTTCCCAAAGTAAACTGCCTGCTACTCAGGCCCAGAAGCTAGGATATGCATATAATTGGTAGATTTGGATAGAAAACACTCTGAAGTTTCTAAAACTGTTAAAATAATGTCTGTGAGTATAACAGAATATGATAGGCGAAACCCCGAAGAAAAACCATCCAGGGAATTTTTTTTTTGAGGTCATAGGATTTTCCATTTATTTTCTATGGGATACCCTTATTATTAGGAACATGGTTGCAGTTCCTATGGCTTCCACTAGATGTCAACAGTCTTTAGAATTTGTTCGATGTTTTTCTTTTGAGAAATGAAGAAGTAGTGCTATTCATTGTAAGTGTCCCTCCAGGTGGACTCTACTGTTTTGATGTGAACTGGAACGCGCTTCACGTTGTTTTTATCCGGAAACAGTTTTTTCCTTCTTAAATTTGATTGATTCTTTACGTTTTAGGGTACCTGAGATTGGATTAGGAACGTTGTTTGAAATGTTTGGACCAAGTTTACAGGTGACTTATTAGATACTTTGTAGGCATGTTTGGCGAGTTGAAACCGGTGTATTTCTGAATCAAACGCGCCAAATAAATGGACATTTTTGGGACATAAAGAAGGACATTATTGAACAAAAGGACCATTTGTGATGTTTCTGGGACATTTTGGAGTGCCAACAGAAGACGATCTTCAAAGGTAAGGCATTAATTATATCGCTATTTCTGACTTTTGTGGCGCACCTGCCTGGTTGAAATATGATTTTCATGTGTTTGTATGCGGGGCGCTGTCCTCAGATAATCACATGGTTTGCTTTCGCTTTAAAGCCTTTTCTGAAATCTGACACAGCGGCTAGATTAAAAAGAAGTTAGGCTTTATTTTTATGTATAACACATATATTTTTAAGAATGTTAAATATTTGAATTTGGTATTTTTGAATTTCGCGCTCTGCAATTTTACCAGATGTTGGCCAGGTGGGACGCTACCGTCCCACCTGCCCATAAGGAGTAAAATAAAGTCCACCTGTGTGCAATCTAAGTGTCACTTGATCTGTCACATGATCTCAGTATATATACACCTGTTCTGAAAGGCCCCAGAGTCTGCAACACCACTAAGCAAGGGGCATCACCAAGCAAGCGGCACCATGAAGACCAAGGAGCTCTCCAAACAGGTCAGGGACAAAGTTGTGGAGAAGTACAAATCAAGGTAGGGTTATAAAATAATTTCAGAAACTTTGAATATCCCACGGAACACCATTAAATCCTTTAATTAAAAAATGAAAGAATACGGCACCACAACAAACCTGCCAAGAGAGGGCCGCCCACCAAAACTCACAGACCAGGCAAGGAGGGCATTAATCAGAGAGGCAACAAAGAGACCAGAGATAACCCTGAAGGAGCTGCAAAGCTCCATAGCGAAGATTGGAGTATGTGTCCATAGGACCACTTTAAGTCGTACACTCCACAGAGCTGGGCTTTACGGAAGAGTGGCCAGAAAAAAAGCCAATGCTTAAAGAAAAAAACAAGCAAACACATTTGGTGTTAGCAAAAAGGCATGTAGGAGACTCCCTAAACATATGGAAGAAGGTACTCTGGTCAAATTTAGCTTTTTTGCAATCAAGAAAAACAGTATGTCTGGCGCAAACCCAACACCTCTCATCACCCTGAGAACACCATCCCCACAGTAAAATATGGTGG
>NC_092095.1:5643030-5715530 GCF_045679555.1 Salvelinus alpinus
AATACTGGGGTGCAAATGAGCAAGATAAATACATAAATAAAATAAATACAGTAGGGAATGAGCTAGTTGTTTGGGCTATTTATAGATGGACTATGTTCAGGTGCAGTGATATGTGAGCTGCTCTGACAGCTGGTGCTTAAAGTTAGTGAGGGAGATAAGTGTTTCCAGTTTCAGAGATTTTTGTAGTTCGTTCCAGTCATTGGCAGCAGAGAACTGGAAGGAAAGACGGCCAAATGGGGAATTGGCTTTGGGGGTGACCAGAGAGATAAACCTGCTGGAGCGCGTGCTACAGGTGGGTGCTGCTATGGTGACCAGCGAGCTGAGATAAGGTGAGACTTTACCTAGCAGGGTCTTGTAGATGACCTGGAGCCAGTGGGTTTGGCGACGAGTATGAAGCGAGGGCCAGCCAACGAGAGCGTACAGGTCGCAGTGGTGGGTAGTATATGTGGTTTTGGTGACAAAACAGATGGCACTGTGATAGACTACATCCAATATGCTGAGTAGAGTGTTGGAGGCTATTTTGTAAATGACCTCGCCGAAGTTGAGGATCGGTAGGATGGTCAGTTTTACGAGGGTGTGTTTGGCAGCATTTGTGAAGGATGCTTTGTTGCAAAATAGGAAGCCAATTCTAGATTTAATTTTGGATTGGAGATGTTTAATGTGAGTCTGGAAGGAGAGTTTACAGTCTAACCAGACACCTAGGTATTTGTAGTTGTCCACATATTCTAAGTCAGAACCGTCCAGAGTAGTGATGTTGGACAGGCGGGCGGGTGCGGGCAGCGATCGGTTGAAGCGCAAGCATTTAGTTTTACTTGCAGTTGGAGGCCACGGAAGGAGAGTTGTATGGCATTGAAGCTCGTCTGGAGGGTTGTTAACACAGTGTTCAAAGAAGGGCCAGAAGTATACAGAATGTTGTCGTCTGCGTAGAGGTGGATCAGAGAATCAACAGCAGCAAGAGCGACATCATTGATGTATATAGAGAAGAGAGTCGGTCCAAGAATTGAACCCTGTGGCACCCCCATAGAGACTGCCAGAGGCCCGGACAACAGGCCCTCCCATTTGACACACTGAACTCTATCGGAGAAGTAGTTGGTGAACCAGGCGAGGCAATCATTTGAGAAACCAAGGCTGTTGAGTCTGCCGATGAGGATGTGGTGATTGACAGAGTCGAAAGCCTTGGCCAGGTCAATGAATACGGCTGCACAGTATTGTTTCTTATCGATGGCGGTTAAGATATCGTTTAGGACCTTGAGCGTGGCTGAGGTGCACCCGTGACCAGCTCTGAAACCAGATTGTATAGTGGAGAAGGTGCGGTGGGATTCGAAATGGTCGGTAATCTGTTTGTCCTATGGGTCCTCGTCAAAAGCAGTGCGTTACAGATGGAGGAGCTTAATTTGATCACCCTGTTGCAGGAGAACTTTGTAAAACTTGTACTGTATTTGAGGTTTAAAAAGGCTTTTGAAGTTTGTAATTTCCACTTAGAAAATTTCAGACTAGATTTTCCTTTACGAAAAAATGTAACAACCCCTTCAAAAATGTTCCTGTCCTTGTTTTCCTGATGGAGCAAACTGACTTAAATTAAGATCCTACATCTCTTTATAGCGAATAGGGTTCCTTTTGGTCCTCACACCAGGTGTCTAACTGCAAGAGGACCCTTAACCCTGCTAAACCACACTGAGAGAATATAAATGAACTCTGATGATGCTGATTTACAGTATTGTTTTTCTAACGGTGCTGTTAAATTGCTCATAAACAAAAGCGATATTAAAATGCTCAGTCAGAAGCTGTAATTTCAGAACATAATGCTTTACAAAGGGATTTATCAACATGAAAATGCTATACAATTTCAAACTGTCTACTTTTATGTAAGTTAACATAGTTAAGCAAGAAAATGGATGTAACAATTCCAAAACAGATAGATATAATCACATTGATACTTTCCTTCTATGACAAACAACAGCTAGAGAGAGAGAGAGAGAGAGAGAGAGAGAGAGAGAGAGAGAGAGAGAGAGAGAGAGAGAGAGAGAGAGAGAGAGAGAGAGAGAGAGAGACGGGAGAGGGAGAGGGAGAGGGACCTCACTCTGTCTGTCTGTCTCTTCACAGACAGACAGACAGACAGACAGACAGACAGACAGACAGACAGACAGACAGACAGACAGGAAACAACTCAAGTCATTTTAAATCTCTCCTTTTAATTGTTCTACTGTGTTAATTAATTACTTACAGAGTCAATGATTGTCCACTACTGAGTCTGCGGCAGTCAGAGGATCATTCTGCTTTAAGTTGTTCCCGTGGAGAATGATTGGAATATTAATTAGTCCCATCTATGGAACGTCAGATAATAATAAAGTCACAGCGCTGAATGGAATCTGTGACCTGTAAAAATCCTATTCACAATCTCCAGTCTGCCATGGCTCATTCTTTTGGCTGAGAACACAGGACTTGTTCACACTCCCTCTAAGTGTCCACATTGTCCTTTTGAGAGGCATTGTGGCCGGAGTCTGTAAAAAAAAAACAAAAAAAAACACATACGTTTTTATGGGACTGAAAGTTTATATTCACAGTTTATTTGGGACATTTTTCCTGAATGGGTCAATTTAGATACCTCACTAGTGCAGGTTTCTATTGAGAGGCCACAATAAACGTACACCATGGCTTTGTATTTTACGGGACTTGGTGTGTTTGATTATGAATACAAGACACACCTAAAAGAGAGTAAAGGACTCCCCCCCCCCCCCCCCCCCGCCTCACTGACAGCATCTCTTCACTTACCCCCCCCTCCCCCGCCTCACTGACAGCATCTCTTCACTTGTCCCCCCCACGGCTCACTGACAGCATCTCTTCACTTGTCCCCCCCCAGGCCTCACTGACAGCATCTCTTCACTTGTCCCCCCCACACCTCACTGACAGTATCTCTTTACTTGTCCCCCCCACGCCTCACTGACAGCATCTCTTCACTTGTTACCCCTCACGCCTCAGTGACAGCATCTTTTCACTAGTTTCCCCCCCAGGCCTCACTGACAGCATCTCTTCACTTGTCCCCCCAGGCCTCAATGACAGCATCTCTTCTCTTGTCCCCGCCTCACTGACAGCATCTCTTCTCTTGTCCCCCCCTCACTGACAGCATCTCTTCACTTGTCGGCCCCCCTTCACTGACAGCATCTCTTCACTTACCCCCCCTCCCCCGCCTCACTGACAGCATCTCTTCACTTGTCCCCCCCACGGCTCACTGACAGCATCTCTTCACTTGTCCCCCCCCAGGCCTCACTGACAGCATCTCTTCACTTGTCCCCCCCACACCTCACTGACAGTATCTCTTTACTTGTCCCCCCCACGCCTCACTGACAGCATCTCTTCACTTGTTACCCCTCACGCCTCAGTGACAGCATCTTTTCACTAGTTTCCCCCCCAGGCCTCACTGACAGCATCTCTTCACTTGTCCCCCCAGGCCTCAATGACAGCATCTCTTCTCTTGTCCCCGCCTCACTGACAGCATCTCTTCTCTTGTCCCCCCCTCACTGACAGCATCTCTTCACTTGTCGGCCCCTCTTCACTGACAGCATCTCTTCACTTGTCCCCCCACGCCTCACTGACAGCATCTCTTCACTTGTCCCCCCCCACGCCTCACTGACAGCATCTCTTCACTTGTCCCCCCCCCGCCTCACTGACAGCATCTCTTCACTTGTCAAACACCATCATAATATTGATACCAGCACCATCTCATCATATTGATATAAACACCATCTCATCATATTGATATCAGCACCATCTCATCATATTGATATCAGCACCATCTCATCATATTAATATCAACACCATCTCATCATAATGATACCAGCACCATCTCATCATATTGATACCAACACCATCTCATCATAATGATATCAACACCATCTCATCATATTGATATCAACACCATCTCATCATATTGATATCAACACCATCTCATCATATTGATATCAACACCATCTCATCATATTGATATCAACACCATCTCATCATAATGATACCAGCACCATCTCATCATAATGATATCAGCACCATCTCATCATATTGATATCAACACCATCTCATCATATTGATATCAACACCATCTCATCATATTGATATAAACACTACCTCATCATAATGATACCAGCACCATCTCATCATATTGATACCAACACCATCTCATCATATTGATATCAACACCATCTCATCATAATGATATCAACACCATCTCATCATAATGATATCAACACCATCTCATCATATTGATATCAACACCATCTCATCATATTGATATCAACACCATCTCATCATATTGATATCAACACCATCTCATCATATTGATATCAACACCATCTCATCATAATGATATCAACACCATCTCATCATAATGATATCAACACCATCTCATCATATTGATATCAACACCATCTCATCATATTGATATCAACACCATCTCATCATAATGATATCAACACCATCTCATCATATTGATACCAACACCATCTCATCATATTGATATAAACACCATCTCATCATATTGATACCAGCACCATCTCATCATATTGATACCAACACCATCTCATCATATTGATATCAACACCATCTCATCATATTGATACCAACACCATCTCATCATATTGATACCAGCACCATCTCATCATAATGATACCAGCACCATCTCATCATATTGATATCAACACCATCTCATCATATTGATACCAGCACCATCTCATCATATTGATATCAACACCATCTCATCATATTGATATCAACACCATCTCATCATATTGATATCAACACCATCTCATCATATTGATATCAACACCATCTCATCATATTGATATCAACACCATCTCATCATATTGATACCAGCACCATCTCATCATAATGATATCAACACCATCTCATCATATTGATACCAACACCATCTCATCATATTGATATCAACACCATCTCATCATATTGATATCAACACCATCTCATCATATTGATATCAACACCATCTCATCATATTGATATCAACACCATCTCATCATATTGATACCAACACCATCTCATCATATTGATATCAACACCATCTCATCATATTGATATCAACACCATCTCAGCATAATGATATCAACACCATCTCATCATATTGATATCAACACCATCTCATCATATTGATATCAACACCATCTCATCATAATGATATCAACACCATCTCATCATATTGATATCAACACCATCTCATCATAATGATATCAACACCATCTCATCATATTGATATCAACACCATCTCATCATATTGATATCAACACCATCTCATCATATTGATACCAGCACCATCTCATCATATTGATATCAACACCATCTCATCATATTGATATCAACACCATCTCATCATATTGATATAAACACTACCTCATCATAATGATACCAGCACCATCTCATCATATTGATACCAACACCATCTCATCATATTGATATCAACACCATCTCATCATAATGATATCAACACCATCTCATCATAATGATATCAACACCATCTCATCATAATGATATCAACACCATCTCATCATAATGATATCAACACCATCTCATCATATTGATATCAACACCATCTCATCATATTGATATCAACACCATCTCATCATAATGATATCAACACCATCTCATCATATTGATACCAGCACCATCTCATCATATTGATACCAGCACCATGTCATCATAATGATATCAACACCATCTCATCATATTGATACCAACACCATCTCATCATAATGATATCAACACCATCTCATCATATTGATATCAACACCATCTCATCATATTGATACCAGCACCATCTCATCATATTGATACCAACACCATCTCATCATATTGATATCAACACCATCTCATCATATTGATATCAACACCATCTCATCATATTGATATCAACACCATCTCATCATATTGATATCAACACCATCTCATCATATTGATATCAACACCATCTCATCATATTGATATCAACACCATCTCATCATATTGATATCAACACCATCTCATCATATTGATATCAACACCATCTCATCATATTGATATCAACACCATCTCATCATATTGATATCAACACCATCTCATCATATTGATATCAACACCATCTCATCATATTGATATCAACACCATCTCATCATATTGATATCAACACCATCTCATCATATTGATATCAACACCATCTCATCATATTGATATCAACACCATCTCATCATATTGATATCAACACCATCTCATCATAGTGATATCAACACCATCTCATCATATTGATATCAACACCATCTCATCATATTGATATCAACACCATCTCATCATATTGATACCAGCACCATCTCATCATATTGATATCAACACCATCTCATCATATTGATACCAGCACCATCTCATCATATTGATATCAACACCATCTCATCATATTGATACCAACACCATCTCATCATATTGATATCAACACCATCTCATCATATTGATATCAACACCATCTCATCATATTGATATCAACACCATCTCATCATATTGATATCAACACCATCTCATCATATTGATACCAGCACCATCTCATCATATTGATATCAACACCATCTCATCATATTGATACCAGCACCATCTCATCATATTGATATCAACACCATCTCATCATATTGATATCAACACCATCTCATCATATTGATATCAACACCATCTCATCATATTGATATCAACACCATCTCATCATATTGATATCAACACCATCTCATCATATTGATATCAGCACCATCTCATCATATTGATACCAGCACCATCTCATCATATTGATTCCAACACCATCTCATCATATTGATATCAACACCATCTCATCATAATGATACCAGCACCATCTCATCATATTGATACCAACACCATCTCATCATATTGACATCAGCACCATCTCATCATATTGACATCAGCACCATCTCATCATATTGATATCAACACCATCTCATCATATTGATATCAGCACCATCTCATCATAATGATACCAGCACCATCTCATCATATTGATATCAACACCATCTCATCATATTGATACCAGCACCATCTCATCATATTGATATCAGCACCATCTCATCATAATGATACCAGCACCATCTCATCATATTGATATCAACACCATCTCATCATATTGATACCAGCACCATCTCATCATATTGATATCAACACCATCTCATCATATTGATATCAACACCATCTCATCATATTGATATCAACACCATCTCATCATAATGATATCAACACCATCTCATCATAATGATATCAACACCATCTCATCATATTGATACCAACACCATCTCATCATATTGATACCAACACCATCTCATCATATTGATACCAGCACCATGTCATCATAATGATATCAACACCATCTCATCATATTGATACCAACACCATCTCATCATATTGATATCAACACCATCTCATCATAATGATACCAGCACCATCTCATCATAATGATATCAACACCATCTCATCATATTGATATCAACACCATCTCATCATATTGATACCATTACCATCTCATCATATTGATATCAACACCATCTCATCATATTGATATCAACACCATCTCATCATATTGATATCAACACCATCTCATCATATTGATATCAACACCATCTCATCATATTGATACCAACACCATCTCATCATAATGATATCAACACCATCTCATCATATTGATATCAACACCATCTCATCATATTGATATCAACACCATCTCATCATATTGATATCAACACCATCTCATCATATTGATATCAACACCATCTCATCATATTGATATCAACACCATCTCATCATATTGATATCAACACCATCTCATCATATTGATACCAGCACCATCTCATCATAATGATATCAACACCATCTCATCATATTGATATCAACACCATCTCATCATATTGATACCAGCACCATCTCATCATATTGATATCAACACCATCTCATCATATTGATACCAGCACCATCTCATCATATTGATATCAACACCATCTCATCATATTGATATCAACACCATCTCATCATATTGATATCAACACCATCTCATCATATTGATATCAACACCATCTCATCATATTGATATCAACACCATCTCATCATATTGATATCAGCACCATCTCATCATATTGATACCAGCACCATCTCATCATATTGATTCCAACACCATCTCATCATATTGATATCAGCACCATCTCATCATAATGATACCAGCACCATCTCATCATATTGATATCAACACCATCTCATCATATTGATATCAACACCATCTCATCATATTGATACCAGCACCATCTCATCATATTGATATCAACACCATCTCATCATATTGATACCAACACCATCTCATCATATTGAAATCAACACCATCTCATCATATTGATATCAGCACCATCTCATCATATTGATATCAACACCATCTCATCATATTGATATCAACACCATCTCATCAAATTGATACCAGCACCATCTCATCATATTGATACCAACACCATCTCATCATATTGATATCAGCACCATCTCATCATAATGACATCAACACCATCTCATCATATTGATATCAACACCATCTCATCATATTGATACCAGCACCATCTCATCATATTGATACCAACACCATCTCATCATAATGACATCAACACCATCTCATCATATTGACATCAACACCATCTCATCATAATGATACCAGCACCATCTCATCATATTGATACCAACACCATCTCATCATATTGATACCAGCACCATCTCATCATAATGATATCAACACCATCTCATCATAATGATATCAACACCATCTCATCATAATGATATCAACACCATCTCATCATAATGATATCAACACCATCTCATCATATTGATATCAACACCATCTCATCATATTGATATCAACACCATCTCATCATAATGATATCAACACCATCTCATCATATTGATATCAACACCATCTCATCATAATGATATCAACACCATCTCATCATATTGATACCAACACCATCTCATCATAATGATATCAACACCATCTCATCATATTGATATCAACACCATCTCATCATATTGATACCAACACCATCTCATCATATTGATATCAGCACCATCTCATCATATTAATATCAACACCATCTCATCATAATGATATCAACACCATCTCATCATAATGATATCAACACCATCTCATCATATTAATATCAACACCATCTCATCATAATGATATCAACACCATCTCATCATATTGATATCAGCACCATCTCATCATATTAATATCAACACCATCTCATCATAATGATATCAACACCATCTCATCATATTAATATCAACACCATCTCATCATAATGATATCAACACCATCTCATCATAATGATATCAGCACCATCTCATCATATTAATATCAACACCATCTCATCATAATGATATCAACACCATCTCATCATAATGATATCAACACCATCTCATCATAATGATATCAACACCATCTCATCATATTAATATCAACACCATCTCATCATAATGATATCAACACCATCTCATCATATTGATATCAGCACCATCTCATCATATTAATATCAACACCATCTCATCATAATGATATCAACACCATCTCATCATATTAATATCAACACCATCTCATCATAATGATATCAACACCATCTCATCATAATGATATCAGCACCATCTCATCATATTAATATCAACACCATCTCATCATAATGATATCAACACCATCTCATCATAATGATATCAACACCATCTCATCATATTAATATCAACACCATCTCATCATAATGATATCAACACCATCTCATCATAATGATATCAGCACCATCTCATCATATTAATATCAACACCATCTCATCATATTGATATCAACACCATCTCATCATATTGATATCAACACCATCTCATCATATTGATAACAGCACGATCTCATCATATTGATACCAACACCATCTCATCATATTGATATCAACACCATCTCATCATATTGATATCAACACCATCTCATCATATTGATATCAACACCATCTCATCATAATGATATCAACACCATCTCATCATAATGATATCAACACCATCTCATCATATTGATATCAACACCATCTCATCATAATGATATCAACACCATCTCATCATATTGATATCAACACCATCTCATCATAATGATATCAACACCATCTCATCATAATGATACCAGCACCATCTCATCATATTGATATCAACACCATCTCATCATAATGATATCAACACCATCTCATCATAATGATACCAGCACCATCTCATCATATTGACATCAGCACCATCTCATCATATTGACATCAGGACCATCTCATCATATTGACATCAACACCATCTCATCATATTGATATCAACACCATCTCATCATATTGATACCAACACCATCTCATCATATTGATATCAGCACCATCTCATCATATTAATATCAACACCATCTCATCATAATGATATCAACACCATCTCATCATAATGATATCAACACCATCTCATCATATTGATATCAACACCATCTCATCATATTGATAACAGCACGATCTCATCATATTGATACCAACACCATCTCATCATATTGATATCAACACCATCTCATCATATTGATATCAACACCATCTCATCATAATGATATCAACACCATCTCATCATAATGATATCAACACCATCTCATCATATTGATATCAACACCATCTCATCATAATGATATCAACACCATCTCATCATATTGATATCAACACCATCTCATCATAATGATATCAACACCATCTCATCATATTGATATCAACACCATCTCATCATAATGATATCAACACCATCTCATCATATTGATATCAACACCATCTCATCATAATGATATCAACACCATCTCATCATAATGATATCAACACCATCTCATCATAATGATATCAACACCATCTCATCATAATGATATCCACACCATCTCATCATATTGATATCAACACCATCTCATCATATTGATATCAACACCATCTCATCATATTGATATCAACACCATCTCATCATAATGATATCAACACCATCTCATCATATTGATATCAACACCATCTCATCATATTGATATCAACACCATCTCATCAGGTCAAATTCTGTGTGTATGTAAACGTCTTTGCCAAATTAAGGTGAATCTGACTCAACACCAGACTATTTACAGAAACGCATACACTTAAGAAACAGCCAATAAAAACATTACAAGAAACATCCTATAGCGAATCAAAAAGGATTTTGAGGTTCAGTTGGTTCATTGTGTACATTGTTCAGTCTGGATTAGCTCTTCCTTTGTACCGTGCTAGCCTGTCTCAGGGTCTCCTGAATAGAGAAGGGGAGACCCCGGCTCCTCCGCCCTCCTCTCCTCCGTGACCAGGAAACCGAGAAGTAGTCGAGGAGGTTGTCAATTTGTTAGCTAACGGGGAAGTGTTTGAAAACCCGCCACACTCCCTTTGACTCAGCTGTTGTTGTCTCTAAGAAGAAAAGCATGCACACATTTACAAAACTATACGCTACTTTTCCTTTTGTTTATAAAGTGTCTTGCACAACTAGCTACATGTGTTTTTATCACTTATATATTTTCTAATTTCTCCTCTGTAAACATCAAACCAATTGAGATTCTCCCCTGCTGTGGGCTAGTTAGGCTTAAGTGTTATGTAACCGTTTCCGGTTTCAGGATATTTACGCCGTTTGGCTGGTCGAGCATAGACAATGTTCTGCTGTTGCTGTAGCTCACAGTTTCTGTAGTGTTTTGGAATTTTGCCTTTGTAGCCATCAACTCAAATCAAATTGTGTTCGTGACACGAGCAGAATACAACTAGTGTAGACTTTACTCTGTAACACTGTCTCAGGGTCCCCTGAATAGAGAAGGAGATACCAGGGTCTGTACCCTGCTACCCTGTCTCAGGGTCTCCTGAATAGAGAAGGAGAGACCAGGGTCTGTACCCTGCTACCCTGTCCCAGGGTCTCCTGAATAGAGAAGGAGAGGAGAAAGCTATAGATGATAGTCCATTTCTCCTGTTTCTCAACAGTACTTTTTAAAATAACATCAGGTAGTCCTCAACACAAGGCAACGTACCGGGAAGCACTTTCCTAAGCAGGGGAGATTTTTGGAGGCCCCAAACACAGACAGCAGTGAGAGGGGATTGGTTGGATTGGGAAACAGGTCTGAGTAGGAGGTCCCAAACACAGACAGCAGTGAGAGGGGATTGGTTGGATTGGGAAACAGGTCTGAGTAGGAGGTCCCAAACACAGACAGCAGTGAGAGGGGATTGGTTGGATTGGGAAACAGGTCTGAGTAGGAGGCCCCAAACACAGACAGCAGTGAGAGGGGATTGGTTGGATTGGGAAACAGGTCTGAGTAGGAGGCCCCAAACACAGACAGCAGTGAGAGGGGATTGGTTGGATTGGGAAACAGGTCTGAGTAGGAGGTCCCAAACACAGACAGCAGTGAGAGGGGATTGGTTGGATTGGGAAACAGGTCTGAGTAGGAGGCCCCAAACACAGACAGCAGTGAGAGGGGATTGGTTGGATTGGGGAACAGGTCTGAGTAGGAGGCCCCAAACACAGACAGCAGTGAGAGGGGATTGGTTGGATTGGGAAACAGGTCTGAGTAGGAGGTCCCAAACACAGACAGCAGTGAGAGGGGATTGGTTGGATTGGGAAACAGGTCTGAGTAGGAGGCCCCAAACACAGACAGCAGTGAGAGGGGATTGGTTGGATTGGGAAACAGGTCTGAGTAGGATGCCCCAAACACAGACAGCAGTGAGAGGGGATTGGTTGGATTGGGAAACAGGTCTGAGTAGGAGGCCCCAAACACAGACAGCAGTGAGAGGGGATTGGTTGGATTGGGAAACAGGTCTGAGTAGGAGGCCCCAAACACAGACAGCAGTGAGAGGGGATTGGTTGGATTGGGAAACAGGTCTGAGTAGGAGGCCTGGAATTGGGAAGCGAGAAAATGTAAAAAATTAAATAAAATTATAATAATTATCCGAGGAAGGCACGTTATGAGATGCAACACAGATACAAAATCCCCCATTGTTTTCAGAGTGGTTCCCATTCTCTTTAGATCAACAGCCTCCCTTAGCTAGCTCACAGCTACGTTCTGCATTAACATGCTGAGTCCTCTATGGAGTCTCAGTCTCTTAGGATGTTTAAAGCCTCCTCCCACACCCTCTCTCTAAATACCGCCTCAAACACATCCCTCCCATTCGCTTAGATAGATAAAGAAACAAAACAAGGTGTACCAAAGAAAATCTTTCTCTCTTTCAAACACAACAGCATGTTTAAAATGTGCTTTCACATTAGCGACAACAACAAATAAACTCCATTTTAACATTGGGATTTACCCCAGTGGGGAGCTGATGGGAGTGAAACGTTGTCATCCTGAGGAAATCACATCTTAGTGAAAGCAGAGAAGCATTGTCGGTTCATAAACACTTAGCTTCACAATTACCAGGATGATGTGCTGCAAGGGCTGTGGCTGGGGCACAAATGGAACTCTATTCCATATTTAGTGCACTATTTTAGTAGTAGGTAGTAGGATAGTGGTAGTGGTGGTGGTAGTAGGATAGTAGTAGTGGTGGGGGGGGGGGGTAGTAGGATAGTAGTAGTGGTGGTGGTAGTGGGGGTAGTAGGATAGTAGTAGTGGTGGTGGTAGTGGGGGTAGTAGGATAGTAGTAGTGGTAGTGGTAGTGGGGGTAGTAGGATAGTAGTGGTGGTGGTAGTAGGATAGTAGTAGTGGTGGGGGGGGGGTAGTAGGATAGAAGTAGTGGTGGTGGTAGTGGGGGTAGTAGGATAGTAGTGGTGGTGGTAGTAGGATAGTAGTAGTGGTGGGGGGGGGGTAGTAGGATAGTAGTAGTGGTGGTGGTAGTGGGGGTAGTAGGATAGTAGTAGTGGTAGTGGTAGTGGGGGTAGTAGGATAGTAGTGGTGGTGGTAGTAGGATAGTAGTAGTGGTGGTGGGGGGTAGTAGGATAGTAGTAGTGGTAGTGGTAGTGGGGGTAGTAGGATAGTAGTAGTGGTAGTGGGGGTAGTAGGATAGTAGTGGTGGTGGTAGTAGGATAGTAGTAGTGGTGGTGGGGGGTAGTAGGATAGTAGTAGTAGTGGTGGGGGGTAGTAGGATAGTAGTAGTGGTAGTGGGGGTAGTAGGATAGTAGTGGTGGTGGTAGTAGGATAGTAGTAGTGGTGGTGGGGGGTAGTAGGATAGTAGTAGTAGTGGTGGGGGGTAGTAGGATAGTAGTAGTGGTGGGGGGTAGTAGGATAGTAGTAGTGGTGGGGGGTAGTAGGATAGTAGTAGTGGTGGGGGGGGGTAGTAGGATAGTAGTGGTGGTGGGTAGTAGGATAGTAGTGGTGGTGGTGGGGGTAGTAGGATAGTAGTAGTGGTGGGGGGTAGTAGGATAGTAGTAGTGGTGGTGGGTAGTAGGATAGTAGTGGTGGTGGTGGTGGGTAGTAGGATAGTAGTAGTGGTGGTGGGTAGTAGGATAGTAGTGGTGGTGGTGGGGGTAGTAGGATAGTAGTAGTGGTGGGGGGTAGTAGGATAGTAGTGGTGGTGGGGGGTAGTAGGATAGTAGTAGTGGTGGGGGGTAGTAGGATAGTAGTAGTGGTGGTGGTAGTAGGATAGTAGTAGTGGTGGGGGTAGTAGGATAGTAGTAGTGGTGGGGGTAGTAGGAAAGTAGTAGTGGTGGTGGTAGTAGGATAGTAGTGGTGGTGGGGGTAGTAGGATAGTAGTAGTGGTGGGGGGTAGTAGGATAGTAGTAGTGGTGGGGGTAGTAGGATAGTAGTGGTGGTGGGTGGTAGTAGGATAGTAGTAGTGGTGGGGGGTAGTAGGATAGTAGTAGTGGTGGGGGTAGTAGGATAGTAGTAGTGGTGGGGGTAGTAGGATAGTAGTGGTGGTGGGGGGTAGTAGGATAGTAGTAGTGGTGGGGGGTAGTAGGGTAGTAGTGGTGGTGGGGGGTAGTAGGATAGTAGTAGTGGTGGGGGGTAGTAGGATAGTAGTAATGGTGGGGGGTAGTAGGATAGTAGTAGTGGTGGTGGTAGTAGGATAGTAGTAGTGGTGGGGGGTAGTAGGATAGTAGTAGTAGTGGTAGTGGTGGTAGTAGGATAGTAGTGGTGGGGGGTAGTAGGATAGTAGTAGTAGTGGTAGTGGTGGTAGTAGGATAGTAGTGGTGGGGGGTAGTAGGATAGTAGTAGTGGTGGGGGTAGTATGATAGTAGTGGTGGTGGGGGGTATTAGGATAGTAGTAGTAGTGGTAGTGGTGGTAGTAGGATAGTAGTGGTGGGGGGTAGTAGGATAGTAGTAGTGGTGGGGGGTAGTAGGATAGTAGTGGTGGGGGTAGTATGATAGTAGTGGTGGTGGGGGGTATTAGGATAGTAGTAGTAGTGGTGGGGGTAGTAGGATAGTAGTGGTGGTGGTGGTAGTAGGATAGTAGTAGTGGTGGGGGGTAGTAGGATAGTAGTAGTGGTGGGTGGTAGTAGGATAGTAGTAGTGGTGGTGGTAGTAGGATAGTAGTCGTGGTGGGTGGTAGTAGGATAGTAGTAGTGGTGGGGGGTAGTAGGATAGTAGTAGTGGTGGGTGGTAGTAGGATAGTAGTAGTGGTGGGGGTAGTAGGATAGTAGTAGTGGTGGGTGGTAGTAGGATAGTAGTAGTGGTGGGGGTAGTAGGATAGTAGTAGTGGTGGTGGGTAGTAGGATAGTAGTAGTAGTGGTGGTGGTAGTAGGATAGTAGTGGTGGTGGTGGTGGGTAGTAGGATAGTAGTAGTGGTGGTGGTGGGTAGTAGGATAGTAGTAGTGGTGGTGGTAGTGGGGGTAGTAGTGGTGGTGGTGGGTAGTAGGATAGTAGTAGTGGTGGGGGGTAGTAGGATAGTAGTAGTGGTGGTGGTAGTGGGGGTAGTAGTGGTGGTGGTGGGTAGTAGGATAGTAGTAGTGGTGGTGGTAGTGGGGGTAGTAGTGGTGGTGGTGGGTAGTAGGATAGTAGTAGTGGTGTTGGTAGTGGGGGTAGTAGTGGTGGTGGTGGGTAGTAGGATAGTAGTAGTGGTGGTGGTAGTGGGGGTAGTAGTGGTGGTGGTGGGTAGTAGGATAGTAGTGGTGGTGGTGGGTAGTAGGATAGTAGTAGTGGTGGGGGGTAGTAGGATAGTAGTAGTGGTGGGGGTAGTAGTGGTGGTGGTGGGTAGTAGGATAGTAGTAGTGGTGGTGGTAGTGGGGGTAGTAGTGGTGGTGGTGGGTAGTAGGATAGTAGTAGTGGTGGGGGGTAGTAGGATAGTAGTAGTGGTGGGGGTAGTGGGGGTAGTATTGGTGGTGGTGGGTAGTAGGATAGTAGTAGTGGTGGTGGTAGTGGGGGTAGTAGTGGTGGTGGTGGGTAGTAGGATAGTAGTAGTGGTGGGGGGTAGTAGGATAGTAGTAGTGGTGGGGGGTAGTAGGATAGTAGTGGTGGTGGTAGTGGGGGTAGTAGGATAGTAGTGGTGGTGGGTAGTAGGATAGTAGTAGTGGTGGGGGGTAGTAGGATAGTAGTAGTGGTGGGGGTAGTAGTGGTGGTGGTGGGTAGTAGGATAGTAGTAGTGGTGGTGGTAGTGGGGGTAGTAGTGGTGGTGGTGGGTAGTAGGATAGTAGTAGTGGTGGGGGGTAGTAGGATAGTAGTAGTGGTGGGGGTAGTGGGGGTAGTATTGGTGGTGGTGGGTAGTAGGATAGTAGTAGTGGTGGGGGGTAGTAGGATAGTAGTAGTGGTGGGGGGTAGTAGGATAGTAGTGGTGGTGGTAGTGGGGGTAGTAGGATAGTAGTGGTGGTGGTAGTAGGATAGTAGTAGTGGTAGTGGGGGTAGTAGGATAGTAGTGGTGGTGGTAGTAGGATAGTAGTGGTGGTGGGGGGTAGTAGGATAGTAGTGGTGGTGGTAGTGGGGGTAGTAGGATAGTAGTGGTGGTGGTAGTGGGGGAAGTAGGATAGTAGTAGTGGTGGGGGGTAGTAGGATAGTAGTGGTGGTGGTGGTGGTAGTGGGGGTAGTAGGATAGTAGTGGTGGTGGGGGGTAGTAGGATAGTAGTAGTGGTGGTGGGGGGTTAGTAGGATAGTAGTAGTGGTGGTGAGGTAGTAGGATAGTAGTAGTGGTGGTGGGGGGTAGTAGTATAGTAGTAGTGGTGTTGGGGGGTAGTAGGATAGTAGTAGTGGTGGTGGGGGGTAGTAGGATAGTAGTAGTGGTGGTGAGGTAGTAGGATAGTAGTAGTGGTGGTGGTAGGATAGTAGTAGTGGTGGTGGTAGTAGGATAGTAGTAGTGGTGGGGGGTAGTAGGATAGTAGTAGTGGTGGTGGGGGGTAGTAGGATAGTAGTGGTGGTGGTGGGTAGTAGGATAGTAGTAGTGGTGGGGGGTAGTAGGATATTAGTAGTGGTGGTGGGGGGTAGTAGGATAGTAGTGGTGGTGGTGGGTAGTAGGATAGTAGTAGTGGTGGGGGGTAGTAGGATAGTAGTAGTGGTGGTGAGGTAGTAGGATAGTAGTAGTGGTGTTGGGGGGTAGTAGGATAGTAGTAGTGGTGGTGAGGTAGTAGGATAGTAGTAGTGGTGGGGGGGGGGGGGGTAGGATAGTAGTAGTGGTGGGGGGTAGTAGGATAGTAGTAGTGGTGGGGGTAGTAGGATAGTAGTAGTGGTGGTGGGGGGTAGTAGGATAGTAGTAGTGGTGGTGAGGTAGTAGGATAGTAGTAGTGGTGGGGGGGGGGGTAGGATAGTAGTAGTGGTGGGGGGTAGTAGGATAGTAGTAGTGGTGGGGGTAGTAGGATATTAATAGTGGTGGTGGGGGGTAGTAGGATAGTAGTAGTGGTGGTGAGGTAGTAGGATAGTAGTAGTGGTGGGGGGTAGTAGGATAGTAGTAGTGGTGGGGGGGGGGGGGTAGGATAGTAGTAGTGGTGGTGAGGTAGTAGGATAGTAGTAGTGGTGGGGGGGGGGGGGGGTAGGATAGTAGTAGTGGTGGGGGGTAGTAGGATAGTAGTAGTGGTGGGGGTAGTAGGATAGTAGTAGTGGTGGTGGGGGGTAGTAGGATAGTAGTAGTGGTGGTGGGGGGTAGTAGGATAGTAGTAGTGGTGGGGGGTAGTAGGATATTAATAGTGGTGGTGGGGGGTAGTAGGATAGTAGTAGTGGTGGTGGGGGGTAGTAGGATAGTAGTAGTGGTGGTGGGGGGTAGTAGGATAGTAGTAGTGGTGGGGTGTAGTAGGATATTAATAGTGGTGGTGGGGGGTAGTAGGATAGTAGTAGTGGTGGTGAGGTAGTAGGATAGTAGTAGTGGTGGGGGGTAGTAGGATAGTAGTAGTGGTGGGGGGGGGGTAGGATAGTAGTAGTGGTGGTGAGGTAGTAGGATAGTAGTAGTAGTGGTGGGGGGTAGTAGGATAGTAGTAGTGGTGGGGGGTAGTAGGATAGTAGTAGTGGTGGTGAGGTAGTAGGATAGTAGTAGTGGTGTTGGGGGGTAGTAGGATAGTAGTAGTGGTGGTGGGGGGTAGTAGGATAGTAGTAGTGGTGGTGAGGTAGTAGGATAGTAGTAGTGGTGGGGGGTAGTAGGATAGTAGTAGTGGTGGGGGGGGGGGGGTAGGATAGTAGTAGTGGTGGTGAGGTAGTAGGATAGTAGTAGTAGTGGTGGGGGGTAGTAGGATAGTAGTAGTGGTGGGGGGTAGTAGGATAGTAGTAGTGGTGGTGAGGTAGTAGGATAGTAGTAGTGGTGTTGGGGGGTAGTAGGATAGTAGTAGTGGTGGTGGGGGGTAGTAGGATAGTAGTAGTGGTGGTGAGGTAGTAGGATAGTAGTAGTGGTGGGGGGTAGTAGGATAGTAGTAGTGGTGGGGGGGGGGGTAGGATAGTAGTAGTGGTGGTGAGGTAGTAGGATAGTAGTAGTGGTGGTGGGGGGGGGGGGGGGGGTAGGATAGTAGTAGTGGTGGGGGGTAGTAGGATAGTAGTAGTGGTGGGGGTAGTAGGATAGTAGTAGTGGTGGTGGGGGGTAGTAGGATAGTAGTAGTGGTGGTGGGGGGTAGTAGGATAGTAGTAGTGGTGGTGAGGTAGTAGGATAGTAGTAGTGGTGGGGGGTAGTAGGATAGTAGTAGTGGTGGGGGGGGGGGGGGTCGGATAGTAGTAGTGGTGGTGAGGTAGTAGGATAGTAGTAGTAGTGGTGGGGGGTAGTAGGATAGTAGTAATGGTGGGGGGTAGTAGGATAGTAGTAGTGGTGGGGGGTAGTAGGATAGTAGTAGTGGTGGGGGGTAGTAGGATAGTAGTGGTGGTGGGGGTAGTAGGATAGTAGTAGTGGTGGGGGGTAGTAGGATAGTAGTAGTAGTGGTGGGGGTAGTAGGATAGTAGTGGTGGTGGGGGGTAGTAGGATAGTAGTGGTGGTGGGGGGTAGTAGGATAGTAGTAGTAGTGGTGGGGGTAGTAGGATAGTAGTAGTAGTGGTGGGGGTAGTAGGATAGTAGTGGTGGTGGGGGGTAGTAGGATAGTAGTAGTAGTGGTGGGGGTAGTAGGATAGTAGTAGTGGTGGTGGGGGGTAGTAGGATAGTAGTAGTGGTGGGGGGTAGTAGGATAGTAGTGGTGGTGGGGGTAGTAGGATAGTAGTAGTGGTGGGGGGTAGTAGGATAGTAGTAGTGGTGGTGGGGGGTAGTAGGATAGTAGTAGTGGTGGTGGGGGGTAGTAGGATAGTAGTAGTGGTGGTGGGGGGTAGTAGGATAGTAGTAGTGGTGGTGGGGGGTAGTAGGATAGTAGTAGTGGTGGTGGGGGGTAGTAGGATAGTAGTAGTAGTGGTGGGGGTAGTAGGATAGTAGTGGTGGTGGGGGGTAGTAGGATAGTAGTAGTAGTGGTGGGGGAAGTAGGATAGTAGTAGTGGTGGTGGGGGGTAGTAGGATAGTAGTAGTGGTGGTGGGGGGTAGTAGGATAGTAGTAGTGGTGGTGGTTGGGGTAGTAGGATAGTAGTAGTGGTGGTGGGGGGGTAGTAGGATAGTAGTAGTGGTGGTGGGGGTAGTAGGATAGTAGTGGTGGTGGGGGGGGGGTAGTAGGATAGTAGTAGTGGTGGGGGTAGTAGGATAGTAGTGGTGGTGGGGGTAGTAGGATAGTAGTAGTGGTGGGGGGTAGTAGGATAGTAGTAGTGGTGGAGGTAGTAGGATAGTAGTAGTGGTGGGGGTAGTAGGATAGTAGTTGTGGTGGGGGGTAGTAGGATAGTAGTGGTGGTGGGGGGTAGTAGGATAGTAGTAATGGTGGGGGTAGTAGGATAGTAGTGGTGGTGGGGAGTAGTAGGATAGTAGTGGTGGTGGAGGTAGTAGGATAGGAGTAGTGGTGGTGGGTAGTAGGATAGTAGTAGTGGTGGGGGTAGTAGGATAGTAGTAGTGGTGGGGGGTAGTAGGATAGTAGTGGTGGTGGGGGGTAGTAGGATAGTAGTGGTGGTGGGGGTAGTAGGATAGTAGTAGTGGTGGTGGGTAGTAGGATAGTAGTGGTGGTGGTGGTGGGTAGTAGGATAGTAGTAGTGGTGGTGGTAGTAGGATAGTAGTAGTGTGGGGGTAGTAGGATAGTAGTAGTGGTGTGGGGTAGTAGGATAGTAGTAGTGGTGGGGGGTAGTAGGATAGTAGTAGTGGTGGGGGTAGTAGGATAGTAGTAGTGGTGGGGGGTAGTAGGATAGTAGTAGTGGTGGGGGTAGTAGGATAGTAGTAGTGGTGGGGGGTAGTAGGATAGTAGTAGTGGTGGGGGGTAGTAGGATAGTAGTAGTGGTGGGGGTACTAGGATAGTAGTGGTGGTGGTGGTAGTAGGATAGTAGTAGTGGTGGGGGTAGTAGGATAGTAGTAGTGGTGGGGGTAGTAGGATAGTAGTAGTGGTGGGGGGTAGTAGGATAGTAGTAGTGGTGGGGGTAGTAGGATAGTAGTAGTGGTCGGGGGTATTAGGATAGTAGTAGTGGTGGGGGTAGTAGGATAGTAGTAGTGGTGGGGGGTAGTAGGATAGTAGTAGTGGTGGGGGTAGTAGGATAGTAGTAGTGGTGGGGGTAGTAGGATAGTAGTGGTGGTGGGGGTAGTAGGATAGTAGTAGTGGTGGGTGGTAGTAGGATAGTAGTAGTGGTGGGGGGGTAGTAGGATAGTAGTGGTGGGGGGTAGTAGGATAGTAGTGGTGGTGGGGGGTAGTAGGATAGTAGTAGTGGTGGGGGTAGTAGGATAGTAGTAGTGGTGGGGGGTAGTAGGATAGTAGTGGTGGTGGTGGTGGGTAGTAGGATAGTAGTAGTGGTGGGGGGTAGTAGGATAGTAGTAGTGGTGTGGGGTAGTAGGATAGTAGTAGTTGTGGGGGTAGTAGGATAGTAGTAGTGGTGGGGGGTAGTAGGATAGTAGTAGTGGTGGGGGTAGTAGGATAGTAGTAGTGGTGGGGGTAGTAGGATAGTAGTGGTGGTGGGGGGTAGTAGGATAGTAGTAGTGGTGGGGGTAGTAGGATAGTAGTAGTGGTGGGGGTAGTAGGATAGTAGTAGTGGTGGGGGTAGTAGGATAGTAGTGGTGGTGGTGGTGGGTAGTAGGATAGTAGTAGTGGTGGTGGTAGTAGGATAGTAGTAGTGTGGGGGTAGTAGGATAGTAGTAGTGGTGTGGGGTAGTAGGATAGTAGTAGTGGTGGGGGGTAGTAGGATAGTAGTAGTGGTGGGGGTAGTAGGATAGTAGTAGTGGTGGGGGGTAGTAGGATAGTAGTAGTGGTGGGGGTAGTAGGATAGTAGTAGTGGTGGGGGGTAGTAGGATAGTAGTAGTGGTGGGGGGTAGTAGGATAGTAGTAGTGGTGGGGGTAGTAGGATAGTAGTGGTGGTGGTGGTAGTAGGATAGTAGTAGTGGTGGGGGTAGTAGGATAGTAGTAGTGGTGGGGGTAGTAGGATAGTAGTAGTGGTGGGGGGTAGTAGGATAGTAGTAGTGGTGGGGGTAGTAGGATAGTAGTAGTGGTCGGGGGTATTAGGATAGTAGTAGTGGTGGGGGTAGTAGGATAGTAGTAGTGGTGGGGGGTAGTAGGATAGTAGTAGTGGTGGGGGTAGTAGGATAGTAGTAGTGGTGGGGGTAGTAGGATAGTAGTGGTGGTGGGGGTAGTAGGATAGTAGTAGTGGTGGGTGGTAGTAGGATAGTAGTAGTGGTGGGGGGGTAGTAGGATAGTAGTGGTGGGGGGTAGTAGGATAGTAGTGGTGGTGGGGGGTAGTAGGATAGTAGTAGTGGTGGGGGTAGTAGGATAGTAGTAGTGGTGGGGGGTAGTAGGATAGTAGTGGTGGTGGTGGTGGGTAGTAGGATAGTAGTAGTGGTGGGGGGTAGTAGGATAGTAGTAGTGGTGTGGGGTAGTAGGATAGTAGTAGTTGTGGGGGTAGTAGGATAGTAGTAGTGGTGGGGGGTAGTAGGATAGTAGTAGTGGTGGGGGTAGTAGGATAGTAGTAGTGGTGGGGGTAGTAGGATAGTAGTGGTGGTGGGGGGTAGTAGGATAGTAGTAGTGGTGGGGGTAGTAGGATAGTAGTAGTGGTGGGGGTAGTAGGATAGTAGTAGTGGTGGGGGTAGTAGGATAGTAGTGGTGGTGGGGGGTAGTAGGATAGTAGTAGTGGTGGGGGTAGTAGGATAGTAGTAGTGGTGGGGGTAGTAGGATAGTAGTGGTGGTGGGGGGTAGTAGGATAGTAGTAGTGGTGGGGGTAGTAGGATAGTAGTAGTGGTGGGGGTAGTAGGATAGTAGTAGTGGTGGGGGTAGGATAGTAGTAGTGGTGGGGGTAGGATAGTAGTAGTGGTGGGGGTAGGATAGTAGTAGTGGTGGGGGTAGGATAGTAGTAGTGGTGGGGGTAGGATAGTAGTAGTGGTGGGGGTAGTAGGATAGTAGTGGTGGTGCGGGGTAGTAGGATAGTAGTGGTGGGGGTAGTAGGATAGTAGTAGTGGTGGGGGTAGGATAGTAGTAGTGGTGGGGGTAGTAGGATAGTAGTGGTGGTGCGGGGTAGTAGGATAGTAGTGGTGGGGGTAGTAGGATAGTAGTGGTAGTGACAACAGACTGCGGTGAAGGAGTTAAATCAGATGCTTTGAACTCAAGCCTGTGTGTCGTCGTGAGAGGAGAGAGGTCAGAGACTCACGCAACCAGAGTCATCCAACAGAGAGAGGCTGTGACAGTGCTGCACCCCGCTGTTTATACACACACACACTCACACAAATAAGTCCTGGCTCCCTCCCTTCACCGTCAGAGCACAGAGGAGGGGGTGGAGAATTAGAGAGGAGGGAGGAGGAGAGGAGGAAGGTGGAAGGAGGAGTAGGAATGAGTTAGAGAAGGAGAGAGTGGAGAAGGAGAGAGGAAAGAGGTAGAGGGAGGAGGAGAGAGGAGGGAGGTGGAGGGAGGAGGAGAGAGGAGGGAGGTGGAGGAGGAGAGAGGAGGGAGGTGGAGGGAGGAGTAGAGAGGAGTGAGATGGAGGAGGAGAGGAGGTATGTGGAGGGAGGTGGAGAGGAGGGAGGTGGAGTGAGGAGGAGAGGAGGGAGGTGGAGTGAGGAGGAGAGGAGGGAGGTGGAGGATAGGAGAGGAGGGAGGGAGGTGGAGGAGTGGAGAGGTGAGAGGAGGAGGCGCAGGTGCGGGATAGGAGGGAGGAATAGAAAGGAGGGAGGTAGAGGAGTAGAGAGAAGGGAGGTGGTGGAGGAGGAGAGGAGGGATGAGTAGAGAGAAGAGAGGAGAAGGAGGGGAGGAGGGAGGTGGAATAGGAGAGGAGGGAGGAGTAGAGAGGAGGAGGGGTGGAGAAAGAGGAGGAGGAACAGGGGGTAGAGGGGGTTAGAGGAGGAAACAGGAGGAGGAGGAGGTGTAGAGGGGGTTAGAGGAGGAAACAGGAGGAGGAGGAGGTGTAGAGGGGGTTAGAGGAGGAAACAGGAGGAGGAGGAGGTGTAGAGGGGGTAAGAGGAGGAAACAGGAGGAGGAGGAGGTGTAGAGGGGGTTAGAGGAGGAAACAGGAGGAGGAGGAGGTGTAGAGGGGGTAAGAGGAGGAAACAGGAGGAGGAGGAGGTGTAGAGGGGGTTAGAGGAGGAAACAGGAGGAGGAGGAGGTGTAGAGGGGGTTAGAGGAGGAAACAGGAGGAGAAGGAGGTGTAGAGGGGGTTAGAGGAGGAAACAGGAGGAGGAGGAGGTGTAGAGGGGGTTAGAGGAGGAAACAGGAGGAGGAGGAGGTGTAGAGGGGGTAAGAGGAGGAAACAGGAGGAGGAGGAGGTGTAGAGGGGGTTAGAGGAGGAAACAGGAGGAGAAGGAGGTGTAGAGGGGGTTAGAGGAGGAAACAGGAGGAGGAGGAGGTGTAGAGGGGGTTAGAGGAGGAAACAGGAGGAGGAGGAGGTGTAGAGGGGGTTAGAGGAGGAAACAGGAGGAGAAGGAGGTGTAGAGGGGGTTAGAGGAGGAAACAGGAGGAGGAGGAGGTGTAGAGGGGGTTAGAGGAGGAAACAGGAGGAGGAGGAGGTGTAGAGGGGGTTAGAGGAGGAAACAGGAGGAGGAGGAGGTGTAGAGGGGGTTAGAGGAGGAAACAGGAGGAGGAGGAGGTGTAGAGGGGGTTAGAGGAGGAAACAGGAGGAGGAGGAGGTGTAGAGGGGGTTAGAGGAGGAAACAGGAGGAGGAGGAGGTGTAGAGGGGGTTAGAGGAGGAAACAGGAGGAGGAGGAGGTGTAGAGGGGGTTAGAGGAGGAAACAGGAGGAGGAGGAGGTGTAGAGGGGGTTAGAGGAGGAAACAGGAGGAGGAGGAGGTGTAGAGGGGGTAAGAGGAGGAAACAGGAGGAGGAGGAGGTGTAGAGGGGGTTAGAGGAGGAAACAGGAGGAGGAGGAGGTGTAGAGGGGGTAAGAGGAGGAAACAGGAGGAGGAGGAGGTGTAGAGGGGGTTAGAGGAGGAAACAGGAGGAGGAGGAGGTGTAGAGGGGGTTAGAGGAGGAAACAGGAGGAGAAGGAGGTGTAGAGGGGGTTAGAGGAGGAAACAGGAGGAGGAGGAGGTGTAGAGGGGGTTAGAGGAGGAAACAGGAGGAGGAGGAGGTGTAGAGGGGGTAAGAGGAGGAAACAGGAGGAGGAGGAGGTGTAGAGGGGGTTAGAGGAGGAAACAGGAGGAGAAGGAGGTGTAGAGGGGGTTAGAGGAGGAAACAGGAGGAGGAGGAGGTGTAGAGGGGGTTAGAGGAGGAAACAGGAGGAGGAGGAGGTGTAGAGGGGGTTAGAGGAGGAAACAGGAGGAGAAGGAGGTGTAGAGGGGGTTAGAGGAGGAAACAGGAGGAGGAGGAGGTGTAGAGGGGGTTAGAGGAGGAAACAGGAGGAGGAGGAGGTGTAGAGGGGGTTAGAGGAGGAAACAGGAGGAGGAGGAGGTGTAGAGGGGGTTAGAGGAGGAAACAGGAGGAGGAGGAGGTGTAGAGGGGGTTAGAGGAGGAAACAGGAGGAGGAGGAGGTGTAGAGGGGGTTAGAGGAGGAAACAGGAGGAGGAGGAGGTGTAGAGGGGGTTAGAGGAGGAAACAGGAGGAGGAGGAGGTGTAGAGGGGGTTAGAGGAGGAAACAGGAGGAGGAGGAGGTGTAGAGGGGGTTAGAGGAGGAAACAGGAGGAGGAGGAGGTGTAGAGGGGGTTAGAGGAGGAAACAGGAGGAGGAGGAGGTGTAGAGGGGGTTAGAGGAGGAAACAGGAGGAGGAGGAGGTGTAGAGGGGGTTAGAGGAGGAAACAGGAGGAGGAGGAGGTGTAGAGGGGGTTAGAGGAGGAAACAGGAGGAGGAGGAGGTGTAGAGGGGGTTAGAGGAGGAAACAGGAGGAGGAGGAGGTGTAGAGGGGGTTAGAGGAGGAAACAGGAGGAGGAGGAGGTGTAGAGGAGTGGTGGGAACCCCAACAGTCAATATCAATTAAATAACAACGTAGAACAAAAACACGCTAGAAATAAAAATAAGAACACAGAAAGCAAGAATCTATATACAGGGACAGTTCCAGGGTCAGTTCTAATACCATATTAACAATGTACAGAGTCTATATACTGTATAGGGGGAAGGTGACTATATACAGGGTCAGTACCATATTAACAATGTACAGGGATACTGGAGTGATGGAGGTAGATATGTATAGGGGTAAGGTGACTATATACAGGGTCAGTACCATATTAACAATGTACAGGGATACTGGAGTGATGGAGGTAGATATGTATAGGGGTAAGGGGACTATATACAGGGTCAGTACCATATTAACAATGTACAGGGATACTGGAGTGATGGAGGTAGATATGTATAGGGGGAAGGTGACAGGGATACTGGAGTGATAGAGGTAGATATGTATAGGGGTAAGGTGACAGGGATACTGGAGTGATGGAGGTAGATATGTATAGGGGGAAGGTGACTATATACAGGGTCAGTACCATATTAACAATGTACAGGGATACTGGAGTGATGGAGGTAGATATGTATAGGGGTAAGGTGACTATATACAGGGTCAGTACCATATTAACAATGTACAGGGATACTGGAGTGATAGAGGTAGATATGTATAGGGGTAAGGGGACTATATACAGGGTCAGTACCATATTAACAATGTACAGGGATACTGGAGTGATAGAGGTAGATATGTATAGGGGTAAGGGGACTATATACAGAGTCAGTTCTTCCAAGGGATAGCCCCCTTTGTTTAAATGTTCGACCTAAATGACATACCCAAATCTAACTGCCTGTAGCTCAGGCCCTGAAGCAAGGATGTGCATATTCCTGGTACCATTTGAAAGGAAACACTTCGAAGTTTGTGGAAATGTGAATTGAATGTAGGAGAATGTAACACATTAGATCTGAGAGAAGAAAATACAAAGGAAAAAACAACCTGTGTTTTTCTACCAATATCTTTGAAATGCAAGAGAAAGGTCATAGTTCTAGCCTTCACTCTGGTTGTAATTCCGATAGTGTCCACAAGATGGCAGCAGTGTATGTGCAAAGTTTCAGATGGATAACTTGAAGTATGAGTCAACAAGACTTTTAGTGTGTCCCCAGGTACATTTGGGCAAATTGTGAAGGAGTCATTCGCATTCATATTCTATTTTTCTGCAATAATATCGTCAAATCTGTTTACTTGGACTTTGATTTAGCTTTTCCAGTATTAGTAACCATATTATAAGTTCAACAATTGCAAAACAACCAGTTTTCATAACTTCATAACTCTGAATATCCTTATGATTTTTGTCCAAAATCAAAAGGGATGCTGTCGTACAAGGTTAGTAGCTACATTTTACGACAGATACATGGCTTCCGGATTCTCCCGTAAAGCCCAGCTCATTGGCTATCTAGCTAGCTTTGTTTGACCACGATTGGTGCTTATTTGACAAAGATACAGTCATTCAAGTGATGGCCGCCCGCGTCATCGCCGTGCCATGAAGGCTTCACTCTCTGAGCAAATATGGTGTCCTATTGGATATACTACAGCCCTAATGATATAGTGAACTCTGGTTATGTTCTAGGATCTCTGAGGAAAACATACGAACGTGATTTGACTCGTTGAAACAACATTTAGGGTGAGATTTTCACAGATTCCTTTCTTTGCAAATTGAACGAGTGGAAATACAAAATCGATCTTGCGTGCTATATGGACCTTTTTAGGACACTTCATGTTATCTCTGGGACCCTTTGGATGATACATCAGAGCAAGATTTAGAAGTACACACATCTCTGAGGTGAATTTTACCAAACCTATCGAGGTGATGAAACTGTTTTGTTGTTAGGAGCTCTCCTCAAATAATAGCATAGCATTTTTTCACAATAATGGCTACAGTAAATTGGACAGTGCAGTTATATTAAAAATAATTTAGTTAGGGAGAGAGGGTAGAAAACAGCAGATCCGGGACAAGGTAGCATGTCCAGTGAACAGGTCAGGGTTCCGTAGTCGCAGGCAGAACAGTTGAAACTGACACAGCAGCATGACCAGGTGGACTGGGGACAGCAAGGAGTCATCAGGCCAGGTAGTCCTAAGGCATGGTCCTAGGGCTCAGGTCCGCAGAGAGAAGAGAAAGAGAGAGAGCAAGAGAGAGAGAGAATTAGAGGGAGCATACTTAAATTCACACAGGACACCGGATAAGACAGGAGAAATACTCCAGATACAGTATAACAGACTGACCCTAGCCCCCCGACACATAAACTATTGCAGCATAAATACCGGAACAGGAGACAGGAGGGGTCGGGAGACACTGTGGCCCCGTCCGACGATACCCCCAGACAGGGCCAACCAGGAAGGATATAACCCCACCCACTTTGCCAAAGCACAGAGGGATATCTTCAACCACCAACTTACTATCCTGAGACAAGGCCGAGTATAGCCCACAAAGATCTCCGCCACGGCACAACCCAAGGGGGCGAGGCAACCCAATCATATTATTCATGAACCCAAAAGGCTTTAATAAGTCACATGTCTCCGCCTACTAAGCATATACAATCATAACATGTTTTGAAAATCAAGTAAGCTAGGTGGTAGGTAACCCAGGTAAGCTAGGTGGTAGGTAACCCAGGTAAGCTAGGTGGTAGGTAACCCAGGTAAGCTAGGTGGTAGGTAACCCAGGTAAGCTAGGTGGTAGGTAACCCAGGTAAGCTAGGTGGTAGTTAACCCATAAGAGTTGGAAAAAGCTGATTGTCATGCATGTTATCAAAATAAAACCTGAGACGAATATCATTTAAACCTTCCATGTAGTTACCCCGTCCCAACCCCCTACTAAAATGGTTGTCCTGTAGTTACCCCGTCCCACCCCCCTCCTAAAATGGTTGTCCTGTAGCTACCCCGTCCCAAACCCCTCCTAAAATGGCTGTCCTGTAGCTACCCCGTCCCAACCCCCTCCTAAAATGGCTGTCCTGTAGCTACCCCGTCCCAACCCCCTCCTAAAATGGTTGTCCTGTAGCTACCCCGTCCCAAACCCCTCCTAAAATGGCTCTCATGTAGCTACCCCGTCCCAAACCCGTCCTAAAATGGCTGTCCTGTAGCTACCCCGTCCCAACCCCCTCCTAAAATGGCTGTCCTGTAGTTACCCCATCCCAACCCCCTCCTAAAATGGCTGTCATGTAGCTACCCCGTCCCAACCCTCTCCTAAAATGTCTGTCATGTAGCTACCCCGTCCCAACCCCCTCCTAAAATAGCTGTCATGTAGTTACCCCGTCCCAACCCCCTCCTAAAATGGCTGTCATGTAGCTACCCCGTCCCAACCCCCTCCTAAAATGGCTGTCATGTAGCTACCCCGTCCCAACCCCCTCCTAAAATGGCTGTCCCGTAGCTACCCCGTCCCATCCCCCTCCTAAAATGGCTGTCTTGTAGTTACCCCGTCCCACCCCCCTCCTAAAATGGCTGTCCTGTAGTTACCCCGTCCCAACCACCTCCTAAAATGGCTGTCCTGTAGCTACCCCGTCCCAACCCCCTCCTAAAATCGCTGTCCTGTAGTTACCCAGTCCCAACCCCCTCCTAAAATGGCTGTCATGTAGTTACCCCGTCCCAACCGCCTCCTAAAATGGCTGTCATGTAGTTACCCCGTCCCAACCCCCTCCTAAAATGGCTGTCATGTAGTTACCCCGTCCCAACCACCTCCTAAAATGGCTGTCATGTAGCTACCCCGTCCCAACCCCCTCCTAAAATGTCTGTCATGTAGCTACCCCGTCCCAACCCCCTCCTAAAATGGCTGTCCTGTAGCTACCCCGTCCCAACCCCCTCCTAAAATGGCTGTCCTGTAGCTACCCCGTCCCAACCCCCTCCTAAAATGGCTGTCCTGTAGTTACCCCGTCCCAACCCCCTCCTAAAATGGCTGTCCTGTAGCTAACCCGTCACACCCCCCTCCTAAAATGGCTGTCCTGTAGTTACCCTGTCCCAACCCCCTCCTAAAATGGCTGTCCTGTAGCTACCCCCTCCCAACCCCCTCCTAAAATGGCTGTCATGTAGCTACCCCGTCCCAACCCCCTCCTAAAATGGCTGTCCTGTAGTTACCCCGTCCCAACCCCCTCCTAAAATGGCTGTCCTGTAGCTACCCCGTCCCAACCCCCTCCTAAAATGGCTGTCCTGTAGTTACACTGTCCCAACCCCCTCCTAAAATGTCTGTCATGTAGCTACCCCGTCCCAACCCCCTCCTAGAATGGCTGTCCTGTAGCTACCCCGTCCCAACCCCCTCCTAAAATGGCTGTCCTGTAGTTACCCTGTCCCAACCCCCTCCTAAAATGTCTGTCATGTAGTTACCCCGTCCCAACCCCCTCCTAGAATGGCTGTCCTGTAGCTACCCCGTCCCAACCCCCTCCTAAAATGGCTGTCCTGTAGCTACCCCGTCCCAACCCCCTCCTAAAATGGCTGTCCTGTAGTTACCCTGTCCCAACCCCCACCTAAAATGGCTGTCCTGTAGTTACCCTGTCCCAACCCCCTCCTAAAATCTCTGTCATGTAGCTACCCCGTCCCAACCCCCTCCTAAAATGTCTGTCATGTAGTTACCCCGTCCCAACCCCCTCCTAAAATGGCTGTCCTGTAGCTACCCTGTCCCAACCCCCTCCTAAAATGGCTGTCAGGTAGTTACCCCGTCCCAACCCCCTCCTAAAATGGCTGTCATGTAGCTACCCCGTCCCAACCCCCTCCTAAAATGGCTGTCATGTAGTTACCCCGTCCCATCCCCCTCCTAAAATGGCTGTCCTGTAGCTACCCCGTCCCAACCCCCTCCTAAAATGGCTGTCCTGTATTTACCCTGTCCCAACCCCCTCCTAAAATGGCTGTCCTGTAGTTACCCCGTCCCAACCCCCTCCTAAAATGTCTGTCATGTAGGTACCCCGTCCCAACCCCCTCCTAAAATGGCTGTCCTGTAGCTACCCTGTCCCAACCCCCTCCTAAAATGGCTGTCATGTAGTTACCCCGTCCCAACCCCCTCCTAAAATGGCTGTCATGTAGCTACCCCGTCCCAACCCCCTCCTAAAATGGCTGTCATGTAGTTACCCCGTCCCAACCCCCTCCTAAAATGGCTGTCCTGTAGTTACCCCGTCCCAACCCCCTCCTAAAATGGCTGTCATGTAGTTACCCCGTCCCAACCCCCTCCTAAAATGGCTGTCCTGTAGCTACCCCGTCCCAACCCCCTCCTAAAATGGCTGTCCTGTAGCTACCCCGTCCCAACCCCCTCCTAAAATGGCTGTCCTGTAGCTACCCCGTCCCAACCCCCTCCTAAAATGTCTGTCATGTAGTTACCCCGTCCCAACCCCCTCCTAAAATGGCTGTCATGTAGCTACCCCGTCCCAACCCCCTCCTAAAATGGCTGTCATGTAGCTCCCCCGTCCCAACCCCCTCCTAAAATGGCTGTCCCGTAGCTACCCCGTCCAATCCCCCTCCTAAAATGGCTGTCTTGTAGTTACCCCGTCCCAACCCCCTCCTAAAATGGCTGTCCTGTAGTTACCCTGTCCCAACCACCTCCTAAAATGGCTGTTCTGTAGCTACCCCGTCCCAACCCCCTCCTAAAATGGCTGTCCTGTAGCTACCCCGTCCCAACCCCCTCCTAAAATGGCTGTCCTGTAGTTACCCTGTCCCAACCCCCTCCTAAAATGGCTGTCCTGTAGTTACCCTGTCCCAACCCCCTCCTAAAATGTCTGTCATGTAGTTACCCCGTCCCAACCCCCTCCTAAAATGGCTGTCCTGTATCTACCCTGTCCCAACCCCCTCCTAAAATGGCTGTCATGTAGTTACCCCGTCCCAACCCCCTCCTAAAATGGCTGTCATGTAGCTACCCCGTCCCAACCCCCTCCTAAAATGGCTGTCATGTAGTTACCCCGTCCCAACCCCCTCCTAAAATGGCTGTCCTGTAGCTACCCCGTCCCAACCCCCTCCTAAAATGGCTGTCCTGTAGCTACCCCGTCCCAACCCCCTCCTAAAATGGCTGTCCTGTAGCTACCCCGTCCCAACCCTCTCCTAAAATGTCTGTCATGTAGCTACCCCGTCCCAACCCCCTCCTAAAATGGCTGTCCTGTAGCTACCCCGTCCCAACCACCTCCTAAAATGGCTGTCCTGTAGTTACCCCGTCCCAACCCCCTCCTAAAATGGCTGTCATGTAGCTACCCCGTCCCAACCCCCTCCTAAAATGGCTGTCATGTAGCTACCCCGTCCCAACCCCCTCCTAAAATGGCTGTCATGTAGTTACCCCGTCCCAACCCCCTCCTAAAATGGCTGTCATGTAGCTACCCCGTCCCAACCCCCTCCTAAAATGGCTGTCATGTAGTTACCCCGTCCCAACCCCCTCCTAAAATGGCTGTCCTGTAGCTACCCCGTCCCAACCCCCTCCTAAAATGGCTGTCCTGTAGCTACCCCGTCCCAACCCCCTCCTAAAATGGCTGTCCTGTAGCTACCCCGTCCCAACCCTCTCCTAAAATGTCTGTCATGTAGCTACCCCGTCCCAACCCCCTCCTAAAATGGCTGTCCTGTAGCTACCCCGTCCCAACCACCTCCTAAAATGGCTGTCCTGTAGTTACCCCGTCCCAACCCCCTCCTAAAATGGCTGTCATGTAGTTACCCCGTCCCAACCCCCTCCTAAAATGGCTGTCATGTAGCTACCCCGTCCCAACCCCCTCCTAAAATGGCTGTCATGTAGTTACCCCGTCCCAACCCCCTCCTAAAATGGCTGTCCTGTAGTTACCCCGTCCCAACCCCCTCCTAAAATGGCTGTCATGTAGTTACCCCGTCCCAACCCCCTCCTAAAATGGCTGTCCTGTAGCTACCCCGTCCCAACCCCCTCCTAAAATGGCTGTCCTGTAGCTACCCCACCCAACCCCCTCCTAAAATGGCTGTCCTGTAGCTACCCCGTCCCAACCCCCTCCTAAAATGTCTGTCATGTAGTTACCCCGTCCCAACCCCCTCCTAAAATGGCTGTCATGTAGCTACACCGTCCGAACCCCCTCCTAAAATGGCTGTCATGTAGCTCCCCCGTCCCAACCCCCTCCTAAAATGGCTGTCCCGTAGCTACCCCGTCCAATCCCCCTCCTAAAATGGCTGTCTTGTAGTTACCCCGTCCCAACCCCCTCCTAAAATGGCTGTCCTGTAGTTACCCTGTCCCAACCACCTCCTAAAATGGCTGTTCTGTAGCTACCCCGTCCCAACCCCCTCCTAAAATGGCTGTCCTGTAGCTACCCCGTCCCAACCCCCTCCTAAAATGGCTGTCCTGTAGTTACCCTGTCCCAACCCCCTCCTAAAATGGCTGTCCTGTAGTTACCCTGTCCCAACCCCCTCCTAAAATGTCTGTCATGTAGTTACCCCGTCCCAACCCCCTCCTAAAATGGCTGTCCTGTATCTACCCTGTCCCAACCCCCTCCTAAAATGGCTGTCATGCAGTTACCCCGTCCCAACCCCCTCCTAAAATGGCTGTCATGTAGCTACCCCGTCCCAACCCCCTCCTAAAATGGCTGTCATGTAGTTACCCCGTCCCAACCCCCTCCTAAAATGGCTGTCCTGTAGCTACCCCGTCCCAACCCCCTCCTAAAATGGCTGTCATGTAGCTACCCCGTCCCAACCCCCTCCTAAAATGGCTGTCCTGTAGCTACCCCGTCCCAACCCTCTCCTAAAATGTCTGTCATGTAGCTACCCCGTCCCAACCCCCTCCTAAAATGGCTGTCCTGTAGCTACCCCGTCCCAACCACCTCCTAAAATGGCTGTCCTGTAGTTACCCCGTCCCAACCCCCTCCTAAAATGGCTGTCATGTAGCTACCCCGTCCCAACCCCCTCCTAAAATGGCTGTCATGTAGTTACCCCGTCCCATCCCCCTCCTAAAATGGCTGTCCTGTAGCTACCCCGTCCCAACCCCCTCCTAAAATGGCCGTCCTGTAGCTACCCAGTCCCAACCCCCTCCTAAAATGGCTGTCCTGTAGTTACCCTGTCCCAACCCCCTCCTAAAATGGCTGTCCTGTAGTTACCCTGTCCCAACCCCCTCCTAAAATGTCTGTCATGTAGTTACCCCGTCCCAACCCCCTCCTAAAATGGCTGTCCTGTAGCTACCCTGTCCCAACCACCTCCTAAAATGGCTGTCATGTAGTTACCCCGTCCCAACCACCTCCTAAAATGGCTGTCATGTAGCTACCCCGTCCCAACCCCCTCCTAAAATGGCTGTCATGTAGTTACCCCGTCCCAACCCCCTCCTAAAATGGCTGTCCTGTAGCTACCCCGTCCCAACCCCCTCCTAAAATGGCTGTCCTGTAGCTACCCCGTCCCAACCCCCTCCTAAAATGGCTGTCCTGTAGCTACCCCGTCCCAACCCTCTCCTAAAATGTCTGTCATGTAGCTACCCCGTCCCAACCCCCTCCTAAAATGGCTGTCCTGTAGCTACCCCGTCCCAACCACCTCCTAAAATGGCTGTCATGTAGTTACCCCGTCCCAACCCCCTCCTAAAATGGCTGTCCTGTAGCTACCCCGTCCCAACCCCCTCCTAAAATGGCTGTCCTGTAGCTACCCCGTCCCAACCCCCTCCTAAAATGGCTGTCCTGTAGCTACCCCGTCCCAACCCTCTCCTAAAATGTCTGTCATGTAGCTACCCCGTCCCAACCCCCTCCTAAAATGGCTGTCCTGTAGCTACCCCGTCCCAACCACCTCCTAAAATGGCTGTCCTGTAGTTACCCCGTCCCAACCCCCTCCTAAAATGGCTGTCATGTAGCTACCCCGTCCCAACCCCCTCCTAAAATGGCTGTCATGTAGTTACCCCGTCCCATCCCCCTCCTAAAATGGCTGTCCTGTAGCTACCCCGTCCCAACCCCCTCCTAAAATGGCCGTCCTGTAGCTACCCAGTCCCAACCCCCTCCTAAAATGGCTGTCCTGTAGTTACCCTGTCCCAACCCCCTCCTAAAATGGCTGTCCTGTAGTTACCCTGTCCCAACCCCCTCCTAAAATGTCTGTCATGTAGTTACCCCGTCCCAACCCCCTCCTAAAATGGCTGTCATGTAGTTACCCCGTCCCAACCACCTCCTAAAATGGCTGTCATGTAGCTACCCCGTCCCAACCCCCTCCTAAAATGGCTGTCATGTAGTTACCCCGTCCCAACCCCCTCCTAAAATGGCTGTCCTGTAGCTACCCCGTCCCAACCCCCTCCTAAAATGGCTGTCCTGTAGCTACCCCGTCCCAACCCCCTCCTAAAATGGCTGTCCTGTAGCTACCCCGTCCCAACCCTCTCCTAAAATGTCTGTCATGTAGCTACCCCGTCCCAACCCCCTCCTAAAATGGCTGTCCTGTAGCTACCCCGTCCCAACCACCTCCTAAAATGGCTGTCCTGTAGCTACCCCGTCCCAACCCCCTCCTAAAATGGCTGTCCTGTAGCTACCCCGTCCCAACCACCTCCTAAAATGGCTGTCCTGTAGCTACCCCGTCCCAACCCCCTCCTAAAATGGCTGTCCTGTAGCTACCCCGTCCCAACCCCCTCCTAAAATGTCTGTCATGTAGCTACCCCGTCCCAACCCCCTCCTAAAATGGCTGTCCTGTAGCTACCCCGTCCAAGCCCCTCCTAAAATGGCTGTCCTGTAGCTACCCCGTCCCAATCCCTTCCTAAAATGGCTGTCCTGTAGTACCCTGTCCCAACCCCCTCCTAAAATGGCTGTCCTGTAGCTACCCTGTCCCAACCCCCTCCTAAAATGGCTGTCCTGTAGCTACCCTGTCCCAACCCCCTCCTAAAATGGCTGTCCTGTAGCTACCCTGTCCCAACCCCCTCCTAAAATGGCTGTCCTGTAGCTACCCTGTCCCAACCCCCTCCTAAAATGGCTGTCCTGTAGCTACCCCTTCCCAACCCCCTCCTAAAATGGCTGTCCTGTAGCTACCCTGTCCCAACCCCCTCCTAAAATGGCTGTCCTGTAGCTACCCTGTCCCAACCCCCTCCTAAAATGTCTGTCCTGTTGCTACCCCGTGCCAACCCCCTCCTAAAATGGCTGTCCTGTAGTTACCCCGTCCCAACCCCCTCCTAAAATGGCTGTCCTGTAGCTACCCCGTCCCACCCCCCTCCTAAAATGGCTGTCATGTAGCTACCCTGTCCCAATCCCCTCCTAAAATGTCTGTCATGTAGCTACCCCGTCCCAACCCCCTCCTAAAATGGCTGTCATGTAGCTACCCTGTCCCAATCCCCTCCTAAAATGGCTGTCCTGTAGCTACCCCGTCCCAACCCCCTCCTAAAATGGCTGTCCTGTAGCTACCCCGTCCCAACCCCCTCCTAAAATGGCTGTCCTGTAGCTACCCCGTCCCAACCCCCTCCTAAAATGTCTGTCATGTAGTTACCCCGTCCCAACCCCCTCCTAAAATGGCTGTCATGTAGCTACCCCGTCCCAACCCCCTCCTAAAATGGCTGTCATGTAGCTCCCCCGTCCCAACCCCCTCCTAAAATGGCTGTCCCGTAGCTACCCCGTCCAATCCCCCTCCTAAAATGGCTGTCTTGTAGTTACCCCGTCCCAACCCCCTCCTAAAATGGCTGTCCTGTAGTTACCCTGTCCCAACCACCTCCTAAAATGGCTGTTCTGTAGCTACCCCGTCCCAACCCCCTCCTAAAATGGCTGTCCTGTAGCTACCCCGTCCCAACCCCCTCCTAAAATGGCTGTCCTGTAGTTACCCTGTCCCAACCCCCTCCTAAAATGGCTGTCCTGTAGTTACCCTGTCCCAACCCCCTCCTAAAATGTCTGTCATGTAGTTACACCGTCCCAAACCCCCTCCTAAAATGGCTGTCCTGTAGCTACCCTGTCCCAACCCCCTCCTAAAATGGCTGTCATGTAGTTACCCCGTCCCAACCCCCTCCTAAAATGGCTGTCATGTAGCTACCCCGTCCCAACCCCCTCCTAAAATGGCTGTCATGTAGTTACCCCGTCCCAACCCCCTCCTAAAATGGCTGTCCTGTAGCTACCCCGTCCCAACCCCCTCCTAAAATGGCTGTCCTGTAGCTACCCCGTCCCAACCCCCTCCTAAAATGGCTGTCCTGTAGCTACCCCGTCCCAACCCTCTCCTAAAATGTCTGTCATGTAGCTACCCCGTCCCAACCCCCTCCTAAAATGGCTGTCCTGTAGCTACCCCGTCCCAACCACCTCCTAAAATGGCTGTCCTGTAGTTACCCCGTCCCAACCCCCTCCTAAAATGGCTGTCATGTAGCTACCCCGTCCCAACCCCCTCCTAAAATGGCTGTCATGTAGTTACCCCGTCCCATCCCCCTCCTAAAATGGCTGTCCTGTAGCTACCCCGTCCCAACCCCCTCCTAAAATGGCCGTCCTGTAGCTACCCAGTCCCAACCCCCTCCTAAAATGGCTGTCCTGTAGTTACCCTGTCCCAACCCCCTCCTAAAATGGCTGTCCTGTAGTTACCCTGTCCCAACCCCCTCCTAAAATGTCTGTCATGTAGTTACCCCGTCCCAACCCCCTCCTAAAATGGCTGTCCTGTAGCTACCCTGTCCCAACCACCTCCTAAAATGGCTGTCATGTAGTTACCCCGTCCCAACCCCCTCCTAAAATGGCTGTCATGTAGCTACCCCGTCCCAACCCCCTCCTAAAATGGCTGTCATGTAGTTACCCCGTCCCAACCCCCTCCTAAAATGGCTGTCCTGTAACTACCCCGTCCCAACCCCCTCCTAAAATGGCTGTCCTGTAGCTACCCCGTCCCAACCCCCTCCTAAAATGGCTGTCCTGTAGCTACCCCGTCCCAACCCTCTCCTAAAATGTCTGTCATGTAGCTACCCCGTCCCAACCCCCTCCTAAAATGGCTGTCCTGTAGCTACCCCGTCCCAACCACCTCCTAAAATGGCTGTCCTGTAGCTACCCCGTCCCAACCCCCTCCTAAAATGGCTGTCCTGTAGCTACCCCGTCCCAACCACCTCCTAAAATGGCTGTCCTGTAGCTACCCCGTCCCAACCCCCTCCTAAAATGGCTGTCCTGTAGCTACCCCGTCCCAACCCCCTCCTAAAATGTCTGTCATGTAGCTACCCCGTCCCAACCCCCTCCTAAAATGGCTGTCCTGTAGCTACCCCGTCCAAGCCCCTCCTAAAATGGCTGTCCTGTAGCTACCCCGTCCCAATCCCTTCCTAAAATGGCTGTCCTGTAGTACCCTGTCCCAACCCCCTCCTAAAATGGCTGTCCTGTAGCTACCCTGTCCCAACCCCCTCCTAAAATGGCTGTCCTGTAGCTACCCTGTCCCAACCCCCTCCTAAAATGGCTGTCCTGTAGCTACCCTGTCCCAACCCCCTCCTAAAATGGCTGTCCTGTAGCTACCCTGTCCCAACCCCCTCCTAAAATGGCTGTCCTGTAGCTACCCCGTCCCAACCCCCTCCTAAAATGGCTGTCCTGTAGCTACCCTGTCCCAACCCCCTCCTAAAATGGCTGTCCTGTAGCTACCCTGTCCCAACCCCCTCCTAAAATGTCTGTCCTGTTGCTACCCCGTGCCAACCCCCTCCTAAAATGGCTGTCCTGTAGTTACCCCGTCCCAACCCCCTCCTAAAATGGCTGTCCTGTAGCTACCCCGTCCCAACCCCCTCCTAAAATGGCTGTCATGTAGCTACCCTGTCCCAATCCCCTCCTAAAATGTCTGTCATGTAGCTACCCCGTCCCAACCCCCTCCTAAAATGGCCGGAGAACAGAATTATGAAGGCCTCTTTTAAAAAGAGCCCAGGAGTCAACTGATGCCTGTAAATGACTTCAGTGTTTTGTTAAGGGTGGCTGGAGAGGCAGAAAAAGAAGGAGAGACAGCATGATTTCTTCAGTTGGGTTCCACCTTTAATCAACCCAAGCAGAGGCACACAGAATTAAAGGTATAGCAGCAGGGCTCTGGCCTGTCTCTTATCCCTCTACACACACACACACACACACACACACACACACACACACACACACACACACACACACACACACACACACACACACACACACACACACACACACACACACACACACACACACACACACACACACACACACACACACACACACACACACACACACTGGGAAAAGAGAGAATAGACCAGCAAGTGCCCAATTTGCATGTCTCTATTCAGCCACATCAGTAAGTCAGGTGGAATCATTGAAAGAGTCCATTCAGTACCAGTGTGTCGTCTATATCACAATGTGGGATTGCCGGAAGTTTCTGACCCTTCACTTACACTTGTTTACACTGAGTTGCACCGGGGTCAGAACATAATCAAGGTTACATTAAGACACCGTGGATCCGGCGCGAGATATCGATTATAAAAAGTACCTCGATGCAGGGATGGGACATGCCACTGTACTGCAAATGTTACATCGAGAAGACTGAAATACTGCTGGTTTTACAGGAAAACTGCCCTTTTCGTCGCCAGGCTAGCTAGCAGTGGCCACCGCAGGCCTTTTGGACGTTACCATGGTTGCGTATCTGTTCTGCATGTTGACAAAAGATTCTGACCCTGCAGTCACACATGTTTACACTGGAGTCGGAACGCAACCATGGTAACGTCCAAAAGGCCTGCGGTGGCCACTGCTAGCTAGCCTGGCGATGAAAAGGGCAGTTTTCCTGTAAAACCAGCAGTATTTCAGTCTTCTCGATGTAACATTTGCAGTACAGTGGCATGTCCCATCCCTGCATCGAGGTACTTTTTATAATCCATATCTCGCGCTGTAACCTTGATTGTGTTCTGACCCAAGTGCAACTCACTGTAAACAAGTGTATGTGAAGGGTCGGAAACTTGCCCGCTGTGAACAGCATTACGCTACACTGGAAATAAAACCTTACAAAAAGCATGTATATTACATCAACAGTGAAAATGGCAGGCAACGGTGTCATTGTTATATAAAATTATTAGCATCAAACCAGGAATGCTGTTGGGGAAAAATACAACTGAAAAGAAAATCATTCGTATATTTTAAAAACAGTCTTCCAGCCTTCAGCATTAAAATTAAAGGCCAAAAAGCTTAAATAATGACTTCTATGGTTTCTACTCAACGTACATTATGTGCAGCCCCCCCCTCCCCACAACTCTTTAAAGTGCAATTATGCTCTTAACAAAATCGGAGGTGAGAGACCATAGAAAAAGAGGGTGTTAAAAAAATACAAAGACTCACTCCAAATCCCAAATGAGAGGAAATTACTCATCAAGTGATTATGAAACTGTTGGTATTATAGAAATCAGGGGGTAAGGGGTGGAAAGAGGATGGAGGAGGAAGGAGGAGGAAGAGGAGGATGAGGGAGGGAGGGAGGGGGGGGTTGGCAAATTATGGCCAACAGACAAGAGGAGAGGAGAGGAGAGGAGAGGAGAGGAGAGGAGAGGAGAGGAGAGGAGAGGAGAGGAGAGGAGAGGAGAGGAGAGGAGATCAAAGGGTTGGTAGAGTAAAAGCCATCCAATCTGAAGAGTTCTTCTACCTCATTCTGTTAACACAACATAACCCCCATCTCCATAAACAAGCCCCTGTTAACAAACCATAACCCCCATCTCCATGAACAAGCCCCTGTTAACACACCATAACCCTCATCTTCATAAACAAGCCCCTGTTAACACACCATAACCCCCATCTCCATAAACAAGCCCCTGTTAACACACCATAACCCCCATCTCCATGAACAAGCCCCTGTTAACACACCATAACCCCCATCTCCATGAACAAGCCCCTATTAACACACCATAACCCCCATCTCCATGAACAAGCCCCTGTTAACACACCATAACCCCCATCTCCATAAACAAGCCCCTATTAACACACCATAACCCCCATCTCCATGAACAAGCCCCTGTTAACAAACCATAACCCCCATCTCCATGAACAAGCCCCTATTAACACACCATAACTCCCAGCTCCACCGGGCCTCACCAGACTAGACTGGATGCATGAAGGTAATCACACTGACATTAAAGGGGCAATCTGCAGTTCAAACAATAACAAAGTGGTTATCCCGCCACTGATTACGTTAACAGCTGAGGGACGGGGCTGTAGAAAATATTAGATAGAGCTATGGACTCAAGAAATGACAATCCATTACATCAAATGTATAGTTTAACCTTGTTTTCAGGCTATAAACAGCGTTTGCTTTCATCTACATTGTTTAAAAAACATTGGTGTAAAACATGCTTGTATTTTGGGTTTTGATGAGGAATTGCAGTTGAACAAAGCTCGCGAGGCGATTACGTTAGATTATATTTATTATTTTATTATTCAATAATAATCAATACATAACAGTCATTTAAAATGTAGCAACTAAGGATTCCAGGTTTTAAAATGCACTTCTGAAGTGACATATTTTCATCAGGAATGTTCCTCATTGGCAGCGAGGCAGGCATCCAGGAGGCCTCACCTCTTAATGCGTGGCCCTGGGGACCTCTACTGTATTAACCTTATTGATTTGCAGCCCCAGCTGAGCCCAGTCAGAGCCGTCCCCCCCTGCTGCTCAGCTGAAGTGGATCAATCCTGCGCCGGGGGCCACAACTGGGTAACAACCCACCGCATAGGGACCTGTTTACAGCCTTGAAATTAATAATCACATAGACTACTGTAGGTTAGGCTTCGTACCGCTGTACTCACATACGGTAGAATGGCTACTGCTGAGTAATCTAGTGTTTACAACCCCTGAAATAAATATTCACGTACAGATTGTAGACTACACTGGCCCGGGATGTAGACAGGATTCACAGAGACCTCTGTTTACAGCCCTATAATGAATACCCACGTAACGTGACAGACTGGAGTCACTACTGCTGTGCTCACATATTTGTAGACTCAATACTGCTGTAGACTGTATAGATATTCTTCCCTTGATCTCATCAACACATTGCTGTTCCTGTACATAACCAACATGTTGTTATTAAATAGCTTGCAATGTGTTATGATAGAGGTTTTTATTGTGATAAGATTGTTTGGTTTGATTTTAAAAAATTACAAATGTAAAATGAACAGTAAATATGACCTTTTATCCAAATGTTTTTAGAATTATGTTAACATTTAATTTGCAGTTGCCATTTCCTCTCCAGGTAATTGACTGAACTAAACAGTAGTGCCATTCCTGCTAGGTGGCCTTGTCTCGCTTTCTAGATCAAATACTTCCCAACTCTGCTAATCAACATAATCTGCCAAACAATTGAATATGTCAGGTTTAATCAATGCAAATGCTATTCAGCAAAGATTACCTTTGATATATTTAATATGCAGACCTATGTGGCATTAAAGGAGTACTTTGGGATTTTAGCAATGAGGCCTGTTATCTACTGACCCAGAGTCAGATGAGGTCCTTTATCTACTGACCCAGAGTCAGATGAGGTCCTTTATCTACTGACCCAGAGTCAGATGAGGTCCTTTATCTACTGACCCAGAGTCAGATGAGGTCCTTTATCTACTGACCCAGAGTCAGATGAGGTCCTTTATCTACTGACCCAGAGTCAGATGAGGCCCTTTATCTACTGACCCAGAGTCAGATGAGGCCCTTTATCTACTGACCCAGAGTCAGATGAGGCCCTTTATCTACTGACCCAGAGTCAGATGAGGCCCTTTATCTACAGACCCAGAGTCAGATGAGGCCCTTTATCTACTGACCCAGAGTCAGATGAGGTCCTTTATCTACTGACCCAGAGTCAGATGAGGCCCTTTATCTACTGACCCAGAGTCAGATGAGGTCCTTTATCTACTGACCCAGAGTCAGATGAGGTCCTTTATCTACTGACCCAGAGTCAGATGAGGTCCTTTATCTACTGACCCAGAGTCAGATGAGGTCCTTTATCTACTGACCCAGAGTCAGATGAGGCCCTTTATCTACAGACCCAGAGTCAGATGAGGTCCTTTATCTACTGACCCAGAGTCAGATGAGGTCCTTTATCTACTGACCCAGAGTCAGATGAGGCCCTTTATCTACTGACCCAGAGTCAGATGAGGCCCTTTATCTACAGACCCAGAGTCAGATGAGGCCCTTTATCTACTGACCCAGAGTCAGATGAGGTCCTTTATCTACTGACCCAGAGTCAGATGAGGCCCTTTATCTACTGACCCAGAGTCAGATGAGGTCCTTTATCTACTGACCCAGAGTCAGATGAGGTCCTTTATCTACTGACCCAGAGTCAGATGAGGTCCTTTATCTACTGACCCAGAGTCAGATGAGGTCCTTTATCTACTGACCCAGAGTCAGATGAGGCCCTTTATCTACAGACCCAGAGTCAGATGAGGTCCTTTATCTACTGACCCAGAGTCAGATGAGGTCCTTTATCTACTGACCCAGAGTCAGATGAGGCCCTTTATCTACTGACCCAGAGTCAGATGAGGTCCTTTATCTACAGACCCAGAGTCAGATGAGGTCCTTTATCTACTGACCCAGAGTCAGATGAGGTCCTTTATCTACTGACCCAGAGTCAGATGAGGCCCTTTATCTACAGACCCAGAGTCAGATGAGGTCCTTTATCTACTGACCCAGAGTCAGATGAGGCCCTTTATCTACTGACCCAGAGTCAGATGAGGTCCTTTATCTACTGACCCAGAGTCAGATGAGGTCCTTTATCTACTGACCCAGAGTCAGATGAGGTCCTTTATCTACTGACCCAGAGTCAGATGAGGTCCTTTATCTACTGACCCAGAGTCAGATGAGGTCCTTTATCTACTGACCCAGAGTCAGATGAGGTCCTTTATCTACTGACCCAGAGTACAGGGCCTCATCTGACTCTGGGTAAGTAGATAATAGCCCTCATTTCCAAAATCCCAAAGTATCCCTTTAATATATTTTCCAAAGCTACTTTGTCTTGATTGTTCATCCCTATTTACATATTGAAAGTACCAGTCAGTACGTCACAGGCTTTTGCCTGTGTTGTAAACAAACACGTCCTTGATTACAGTCAATAAACAAGATCCAACATCGTAAGGACAAACCATTCATTTTTTACCGCTCTTTCATCTTTGAGATGAACAGACACAGACAATATTATATCTAACCATTGTCGTTTCACCGATACATTTTCAAATCAAATCAAGCTTTATTTACACAGCACATTTCAGACATGGAATGTAGAAATACAACGTGCTTCACAGGAAAAAAAACAAAACAATATATATTTAGTTTTTTACATTTAGCACACAACAAACCTAAAAGGATAAAAAAAATAGAAACTGAATGAATAAAAAGCTGATTTCCAACTGAATTCAAACATTCTTCTATTGTCCAGCTGTAAAACTCTGTGTTGAAGGGGAACACTTCTTAAACGCAGTAACACTGTAGTGAGACGTACCAGGATCTGAGTTCCACAGGACAGGCCCAGGGTCTGAGTTCCACAGGACAGGCCCAGGGTCTGAGTTCCACAGGACAGGCACAGGGTCTGAGTTCCACATGACAGGCCCAGGGTCTGAGTTCCACAGGACAGGCCCAGGGTCTGAGTTCCACAGGACAGGCCCAGGGTCTGAGTTCCACAGGACAGGCCCAGGGTCTGAGTTCCACAGGACAGGCCCAGGGTCTGAGTTCCACATGACAGGCCCAGGGTCTGAGTTCCACAAGACAGGCCCAGGGTCTGAGTTCCACAGGACAGGCCCAGGGTCTGAGTTCCACAGGACAGGCCCAGGGTCTGAGTTCCACAGGACAGGCCCAGGGTCTGAGTTCCACAGGACAGGCCCAGGGTCTGAGTTCCACATGACAGGCCCAGGGTCTGAGTTCCACAGGACAGGCCCAGGGTCTGAGTTCCACAGGACAGGCCCAGGGTCTGAGTTCCACAGGACAGGCCCAGGGTCTGAGTTACACAGGACAGGCCCAGGGTCTGAGTTCCACAGGACAGGCCCAGGGTCTGAGTTCCACATGACAGGCCCAGGGTCTGAGTTCCACAGGACAGGCCCAGGGTCTGAGTTCCACAGGACAGGCCCAGGGTCTGAGTTCCACAGGACAGGCCCAGGGTCTGAGTTCCACAGGACAGGCCCTAGGTCTGAGTTCCACAGGACAGGCCCAGGGTCTGAGTTCCACAGGACAGGCCCAGGGTCTGAGTTCCACAGGACAGGCCCAGGGTCTGAGTTCCACAGGACAGGCCCAGGGTCTGAGTTCCACAGGACAGGCCCAGGGTCTGAGTTCCACAGGACAGGCCCAGTGTCTGTAATGTTGACTGTCCTGACTGCAGTAGTATACCAGTGTCTGTAATGTTGACTGTCCTGACTGCAGTAGTATACCAGTGTCTGTAATGTTGACTGTCCTGACTGCAGTAATATACCAGTGTCTGTAATGTTGACTGTCCTGACTGCAGGAACATACCAGTGTCTGTAATGTTGACTGTTCTGACTGCAGTAGTATACCAGTGTCTGTAATGTTGACTGTCCTGACTGCAGTAGTATACCAGGGTCTGTAATGTTGACTGTTCTGACTGCAGTAGTATACCAGTGACTGTAATGTTGACTGTCCTGACTACAGTAATATACCAGTGTCTGTAATGTTGACTGTCCTGACTGCAGTAGTATACCAGTGTCTGTAATGTTGACTGTCCTGACTACAGTAATATACCAGTGTCTGTAATGTTGACTGTCCTGACTGCAGTAGTATACCAGTGTCTGTAATGTTGACTGTCCTGACTGCAGTAGTATACCAGTATCTGTAATGTTGACTGTCCTGACTGCAGTAGTATACCAGTGTCTGTAATGTTGACTGTCCTGACTACAGTAGTATACCAGTGTCTGTAATGTTGACTGTCCTGACTGCAGTAGTATACCAGTGTCTGTAATGTTGACTGTCCTGACTACAGTAATATACCAGTGTCTGTAATGTTGACTGTCCTGACTGCAGTAGTATACCAGTGTCTGTAATGTTGACTGTCCTGACTGCAGTAGTATACCAGTGTCTGTAATGTTGACTGTCCTGACTGCAGTAGTATACCAGTATCTGTAATGTTGACTGTCCTGACTGCAGTAGTATACCAGTGTCTGTAATGTTGACTGTTCTGACTGCAGTAGTATACCAGTGTATGTAATGTTGACTGCCTGACTGCAGTAATATACCAGTGTCTGTAATGTTGACTGTCCTGACTGCAGTAATATACCAGTGTCTGTAATGTTGACTGTCCTGACTGCAGTAATATACCAGTGTCTGTAACGTTGACTGTTCTGACTGCAGTAGTATACCAGTGTCTGTAATGTTGACTGTTCTGACTGCAGTAGTATACCAGGGTCTGTAATGTTGACTGTTCTGACTGCAGTAGTATACCAGTGACTGTAATGTTGACTGTCCTGACTACAGTAATATACCAGTGTCTGTAATGTTGACTGTCCTGACTGCAGTAGTATACCAGTGTCTGTAATGTTGACTGTCCTGACTGCAGTAGTATACCAGTGTCTGTAATGTTGACTGTCCTGACTGCAGTAATATACCAGTGTCTGTAATGTTGACTGTCCTGACTGCAGTAGTATACCAGTATCTGTAATGTTGACTGTCCTGACTGCAGTAGTATACCAGTGTCTGTAATGTTGACTGTCCTGACTGCAGTAATATACCAGTGTCTGTAATGTTGACTGTCCTGACTGCAGTAATATACCAGTGTCTGTAATGTTGACTGTTCTGACTGCAGTAGTATACCAGTGTCTGTAATGTTGACTGTCCTGACTGCAGTAGTATACCAGGGTCTGTAATGTTGACTGTTCTGACTGCAGTAGTATACCAGTGACTGTAATGTTGACTGTCCTGACTACAGTAATATACCAGGGTCTGTAATGTTGACTGTCCTGACTGCAGTAGTATACCAGTGTCTGTAATGTTGACTGTCCTGACTGCAGTAGTATACCAGTATCTGTAATGTTGACTGTCCTGACTGCAGTAGTATACCAGTGTCTGTAATGTTGACTGTCCTGACTGCAGTAGTATACCAGTGTCTGTAATGTTGACTGTCCTGACTACAGTAATATACCAGTGTCTGTAATGTTGACTGTCCTGACTGCAGTAGTATACCAGTGTCTGTAATGTTGACTGTCCTGACTGCAGTAGTATACCAGTATCTGTAATGTTGACTGTCCTGACTGCAGTAGTATACCAGTGTCTGTAATGTTGACTGTTCTGACTGCAGTAGTATACCAGTGTCTGTAATGTTGACTGTCCTGACTGCAGTAATATACCAGTGTCTGTAATGTTGACTGTCCTGACTGCAGTCGTATACCAGTGTCTGTAATGTTGACTGTCCTGACTGCAGTCGTATACCAGTGTCTGTAATGTTGACTGTCCTGACTGCAGTAATATACCAGTGTCTGTAATGTTGACTGTCCTGACTGCAGTAATATACCAGTGTCTGTAATGTTGACTGTTCTGACTGCAGTAGTATACCAGTGTCTGTAATGTTGACTGTCCTGACTGCAGTAGTATACCAGGGTCTGTAATGTTGACTGTTCTGACTGCAGTAGTATACCAGTGACTGTAATGTTGACTGTCTTGACTGCAGTAATATACCAGTGTCTGTAATGTTGACTGTCCTGACTGCAGTAGTATACCAGTGTCTGTAATGTTGACTGTCCTGACTACAGTAATATACCAGTGTCTGTAATGTTGACTGTCCTGACTGCAGTAGTATACCAGTGTCTGTAATGTTGACTGTCCTGACTGCAGTAGTATACCAGTATCTGTAATGTTGACTGTCCTGACTGCAGTAGTATACCAGTGTCTGTAATGTTGACTGTCCTGACTGCAGTAGTATACCAGTGTCTGTAATGTTGACTGTCCTGACTGCAGTAGTATACCAGTGTCTGTAATGTTGACTGTCCTGACTACAGTAATATACCAGTGTCTGTAATGTTGACTGTCCTGACTGCAGTAGTATACCAGTGTCTGTAATGTTGACTGTCCTGACTGCAGTAGTATACCAGTATCTGTAATGTTGACTGTCCTGACTGCAGTAGTATACCAGTGTCTGTAATGTTGACTGTCCTGACTGCAGTAGTATACCAGTGTCTGTAATGTTGACTGTCCTGACTGCAGTAATATACCAGTGTCTGTAATGTTGACTGTCCTGACTGCAGTAGTATACCAGTGTCTGTAATGTTGACTGTCCTGACTGCAGTAGTATACCAGTATCTGTAATGTTGACTGTCCTGACTGCAGTAGTATACCCGTGTCTGTAATGTTGACTGTCCTGACTGCAGTAGTATACCAGTGTCGGTAATGTTGACTGTCCTGACTGCAGTAATATACCAGTGTCTGTAATGTTGACTGTCCTGACTGCAGTAGTATACCAGTGTCTGTAATGTTGACTGTCCTGACTACAGTAGTATACCAGTGTCTGTAATTTTGACTGTCCTGACTGCAGTAGTATACCAGTGTCTGTAATTTTGACTGTCCTGACTGCAGTAGTATACCAGTGTCTGTAATGTTGACTGTCCTGACTGCAGTAGTGTACCAGTGTCTGTAATGTTGACTGTCCTGACTGCAGTAGTATACCAGTGTCTGTAATTTTGACTGTCCTGACTGCAGTAGTGTACCAGTGTCTGTAATGTTGACTGTCCTGACTGCAGTAGTGTACCAGTGTCTGTAATGTTGACTGTCCTGACTGCAGTAGTATACCAGTGTCTGTAATGTTGACTGTCCTGACTGCAGTAGTATACCAGTGTCTATAATGTTGACTGTCCTGACTGCAGTAGTATACCAGGGTCTGTAATGTTGACTGTCCTGACTGCAGTAATATACCAGTGTCTGTAATGTTGACTGTCCTGACTGCAGTAGTATACCAGTGTCTGTAATGTTGACTGTCCTGACTGCAGTAGTATACCAGTGTCTGTAATGTTGACTGTCCTGACTGCAGTAGTATACCAGTGTCGGTAATGTTGACTGTCCTGACTGCAGTAGTATACCAGTATCTGTAATGTTGACTGTCCTGACTGCAGTAGTATACCAGTGTCTGTAATGTTGACTGTCCTGACTGCAGTAATATACCAGTGTCTGTAATGTTGACTGTCCTGACTGCAGTAGTATACCAGTGTCTGTAATTTTGACTGTCCTGACTGCAGTAGTGTACCAGTGTCTGTAATTTTGACTGTCCTGACTGCAGTAGTATACCAGTATCTGTAATGTTGACTGTCCTGACTGCAGTAGTATACCAGTGTCTGTAATGTTTTAAGCATCAGTGTCTGCAGCAGCGGGGGGGGGCACAGAATACACCCAGGGCAAATCTGTAAACACCAATTTAATCTGCATGGAGAAAGTTACTGTCATCCGCTGTGACGTTAAAAGCCTCTGGGCCAGACCCGTACTCAGAGCCTCTTCACGTCTCCCTCCATATCAGTGTCAAACCCAGACATTAAACCATTATGGACGTCATAAATCTGCTACAGAGAACTTCTCTTCTCTCTCTGTCACTCAACTACGCAGAATGGGTTTCTACAGGGCCACGGTGCTGATACAAGAGGGTAAGGAGACGCACACACACACACGCACGCACGCACGCACGCACGCACGCACGCACGCACGCACGCACGCACGCACGCACGCACGCACGCACGCACACACACACACACACACACACACACACACACACACACACACACACACACACACACACACACACACACACACACACACACACACACACACACACACACACACGGGGTAGGGTTGCATGTGATTAAAATAAACCAGGCTGTTAATTTCTGACAAATTGCTTTTGACCCTCTGGCTGTGGATTGAAGAGCAGAGTTACAATATTATAATAATGTAATAATATAGTAATGTTATATTACTTGGAACATAATAAATTCATAATTCAGGACGTTTGATAAGTAGTCCGATTGGAATGCAGAAGGCCATTGGTTGTTTGAGACTGTCACGTTCCTGAGGAGGAATTAGACAGCCGTTACAGAGACCAGGTAAATGTGAAGCTTTATGTAGATAGTGCAATGTGCAGAGTCTTCAGAAACTATTCACAGCCATTGATTCATTCTACATTGTGTTGTGTTACAGCCTGAATTGAAAATGGATTCAATTTATTTATTTTATCACCCATATACACACAATACACCAAAAGTGAAAACATGTTGTTATAGTTTTTATGTGCAAATTTATTTAAAAAATTAAGTACAAAAACATTTACATAATAACATAATTATTCACACCCTGAGTCAATACATGTTAGAATCATGGTGAAATCCCAGAGCGGATTCCTTCCTTTAAATCAACTGAGTTAGGAAGGACACCTGTATCTTTGTAGTGACTGGGTGTATTGATACACCATCCAAAGTGTAATTAATAACTTCACCATGCTCAAAGGGATATTTAAGGTCTGCCTTTTTTACCCATCTGCCAATAAGTGCCCTTCTTTGCGAGGCATTGGAAAACCTCCCTGGTCTTTGTGGTTGAATCTGTGTTTGAAATTCACTGCTTGACTGAGGGACCTTACAGATAATTGTGTGTGTGGGGTACAGAGACGAGGTGGTCATTCAAAAATCATGTTAAACACTATTATTGCACACAGAGTGAGTCCATGAAACTTATTTTGTAACTTCGTAAGCTATTTTCTTCACAACCTGAGAGTATTCAACTCCTTTTCTTCACAACCTGAGAGTATTCAACTCCTTTTCTTCACAACCTGAGAGTATTCAACTCCTTTTCTTCACAACATGGGAGTATTCAACTCCTTTTCATCACAACCTGAGAGTATTCAACTCCTTTTCCTCACAACCTGAGAGTATTCAACTCCTTTTCCTCACAACCTGAGAGTATTCAACTCCTTTTCTTCACAACATGGGAGTATTCAACTCCTTTTCATCACAACCTGAGAGTATTCAACTCCTTTTCCTCACAACCTGAGAGTATTCAACTCCTTTTCCTCACAACCTGAGAGTATTCAACTCCTTTTCCTCACAACCTGAGAGTATTCAACTCCTTTTCTTCACAACCTGAGAGTATTCAACACCTTTTCCTCACAACCTGAGAGTATTCAACTCCTTTTCCTCACAACCTGAGAGTATTCAACTCCTTTTCTTCACAACCTGAGAGTATTCAACTCCTTTTCCTCACAACCTGAGAGTATTCAACTCCTTTTCTTCACAACCTGAGAGTATTCAACTCCTTTTCCTCACAACCTGAGAGTATTCAACTCCTTTTCTTCACAACCTGAGAGTATTCAACTCCTTTTCTTCACAACCTGAGAGTATTCAACTCCTTTTCTTCACAACCTGAGAGTATTCAACCCCTTTTCCGTAACAAAGACGTTGAATACTTAATGACTCATGAAGACATGTCATATTTTCATTTTTAAATCAATTGGTAAAAATTTCGAAAAGCATAATTCCACTTTTACATTGTGGCTTATTGTGTGTAGGTCAGTGCCACAAAATATCAATTTAATCCACTTTACATTCAAGCTGTAAAACAAAACAATTAGGAAAAATGTAAGGGGTGTGAATACTTTCCGAAAGCACTGTATTTTGGGTTTAACTTTTATACAGTAACTGTCTTCTGAACTGTGTTGAAATGGAAATTAAAATATATAGTTTAATCCAAATATATGTCTGGTGTTAAGTCTTCACAATATGTTCTTATAAGGTTCACTTGAAACATTTCAAGTTCGCCATGTCTCTCCCTTATTGCCTTGTTCCTCTGTGTTCAAACACAGCCAGAGGCCAAGTAGACACCAGGAACGATGAACGTTTAACAATAATGAGAATTACTGTCGGTCACTCTCCTGTTTTCAGAATTACTATCGGTCACTCCCCTGTTTTCAGAAATACTAGCGGTCACTCCCTTGTTTTCAGAATTACTATCGGTCACTCCCCTGTTTTCAGAATTACTATCGGTCACTCCCCTGTTTTCAGAAATACTAGCGGGCACTCCCCTGTTTTTCAGAATTACTATCGGTCACTCTCCTGTTTTCAGAATTACTATCGGTCACTCCCCTGTTTTCAGAAATACTAGCGGTCACTCCCTTGTTTTCAGAATTACTATCGGTCACTCCCCTGTTTTCAGAATTACTATCGGTCACTCCCCTGTTTTTCAGAATTACTATCGGTCACTCTCCTGTTTTCAGAATTACTATCGGTCACTCCCCTGTTTTCAGAATTACTATCGGTCACTCTCCTGTTTTCAGAATTACTATCGGTCACTCCCCTGTTTTCAGAATTACTATCGGTCACTCCCCTGTTTTCAGAATTACTATCGGTCACTCCCCTGTTTTCAGAATTACTATTGGTCACTCCCCTGTTTTCAGAATTACTATCGGTCCTGCCCCTGTTTTCAGAATTACTATCGGTCACTCCCCTGTTTTCAGAATTACTATCGGTCACTCTCCTGTTTTCAGAATTACCTTCGGTCACTCCCTTGGTTTCAGAATTACTATCAGTCACTCCCCTGTTTTCAGAATTATTCTCGGTCACTCCCCTGTTTTCAGAATTACTATCGGTCACTCTCCTGTTTTCAGAAATACTATCGGTCAATCCCCTGATTTCAGAATTACTATCGGTCACTCCCTTGTTTTCAGAATTACTATCGGTCACTCCCTTGTTTTCAGAATTACTATCGGTCACTCCCCTGTTTTCAGAATTACTATCGGTCACTCCCCTGTTTTCAGAATTACTATCGGTCACTCTCCTGTTTCAGAATTACTATCGGTCCTGCCCCTGTTTTTCAAACCCTAACATTCTGATTTCATGGGTGACACTTAGGGACCCTATCGGCTGGCTAATGGGCTCTCTGAGGCCTTCAATCCAGGGGGCTCTCTGGGACCTTCAGCTCAGGCAGTTCTGGGGCCTAAGGAGCTATCTCTACAGATCGTCATAGAAAATAATTTTAGTGAGCAGGCAGCACACACAGAAACCCACACAGACACACACAGCTACAGCTCTACGGGGAGACTGGGGACCTGCCGGCAGGGAGGGAGTAGATGGTAGACTACTGCAGGTCCATCTGGGATCCTTAAAGCAGTACTCATCTCTCTCTGTCTCAAACCTATCTAATCTACCTACTGGAATATTCTATTTAAATAACACTCAAAGGTGTTTCACTGAACGTGTTGTATTGTTTAATGGTTGGTCAAGGTTGATGTTCTTTCAGAATATGATGTTTCCTTTTCGGCTCTATCTCTCTGCTAATGCTGCATCGCTAATGTGGAAACTGATGTTGTTGGACTGGTGACCTCAGCGTTCGTGGTCTGTCAATCCCATTTGGGGTCACCCAACCCTGATGGTAGGGACTTACATGGTTCAGCAGGCTTTGGCCCAGAGAGAGGGGAGACGGAGGGGGTGGGGGGTGGGGAACGGTGTTCCAGGCATAGCGGGAATGACTAACAACCCATGAGGTGTAACCATGACAGACTTCCACCTCTCCTCTCCTCTCCTCTCCTCTCCTCTCCTCTCCTCTCCTCTCCTCTCCTCTCCTCTCCTCTCCTCTCCTCTCCTCTCCTCTCCTCTCCTCTCCCTCTCTTCTTCTCCTCTGCCTATCTACTCCTTTACCTCCTCCTCTCCTCTCCCCCACTCTACCTCTCCCTCTGCCTCTCTCTCTTCTCTAAATTTCCTATACTTCTCCTCTCCTCTGCATCCTCTCCACACTTCTTCTCCTCTCAACTAACTCTCTTCATCCTCTATCTGTCCCTCTTCATCATCTATCTGTCCCTCTTTATCCTCTATCTGTCCCTCTTCTGAACTCTACCTCCTCCTCTATCTGTCCCTCTCCTCTGCCACCTCTCCTCTCTTCTCCTCTTTCTCTCCTCACCTCCATCTCTCCTCTCCATCCCCTCCTCTTCTCTCCATCTTTCTCCTCCTCTACCTCTCAATACTCCTCCAACTCTCTTCTCCCTCCCCTCCTTCCCTCCTCTCTCTTCTCCCGCTGCCCAGCCTCCACCTCTCCCTCTCCCTTCCTTCACCTCTCTATCTCATCTACCTCTCCTCTCCTCTCCTCTCCTCTCCTCTCATCTACCTCTCCTCTCCTCTCCTCTCCTCTCCTCTCATCTACCTCTCCTCTCCTCTCCTCTCCTCTCCTCTCCTCTCCCCTCCCCTCCTCTCCCCTCCTCTCCCCTCCCCTCCCCTCCCCTCCCCTCCCCTCCCCTCCCCTCCCCTCAGGTCATATTGATTTAACCGTATAGCTTATATTTCCTATCTAATCTGAACGCCGTCCTGCCGTCCTCCTGATTCACTTTAAAGATGTCCGTATTGGATCCTCGTCTTCAGACACATATTGCATCACCACCCGCTGCTTAACGCATTTACCTTCGTATCACGGGGCCAAAGGAAAGGGGATCTGGCGCGGGAACGCCCCGCGTAGCGCCGGCTAAAATAATTAGATGACACGTTCTATTGTCTCGTCACCAAGTCGTAACCGAGTCATTCACAGCCGCTAATTAAATGAAGAGAAGCCCAGACTATACCTCTGACTAGTCCATCTTCCATAAAACCTTATTTGTTTTAAAACTAAAGCTGAGGCACATGCTGGTAAATTCCTGCTGCCAGCTGGGGTGGATTAAAAGCACAGTCAGCAGGATGGCTAGGTCCTACTGGGGTAACGGTCAGCGACCAGCCCAGCGGCCCCTTGCTGTTTTAGATAAATTAACACTGAGGCCAGGGTTTTCCTCTTGTTTTAAATCACTATATAATTACATGGGCAACTCAACACACTGAGGAAGGTGAATAGCATGAAGACAAACACATCCAGCCTTCAAATAACCGATGTACAGTCACACCTAGTGTAACATCTGATTAACAGTGTTTAATAGAGCTACGAATGAGGACATGAATCAGTAAATGAAAGGCCGAGATCAGACATCTACCATAAAGACTAAACTTGTTGCTGTATTGTATAGCCTCAATAATCCCATTTCGTAAGATTATAACATGTCCTTCTAAAACAGCCAGGTGTGTTTACAGAGACCAGGCCTATTGTGACTGCAGGTATAAGACCAGGAAGTTATAACCTCACAGCCAGGTGTGTTTACAGAGACCAGGCGTATTGTGACTGCAGGTATAAAGGCAGGAAGTTATAACCTCATAGCCAGGTGTGTTTACAGAGACCAGGCCTATTGTGACTGCAGGTATAAGACCAGGAAGTTATAACCTCACAGCCAGGTGTGTTTACAGAGACCAGGCGTATTTCTGACTGCAGGTATAAAGGCAGGAAGTTATAACCTCACAGCCAGGTGTGTTTACAGAGACCAGGCCTATTGTGACTGCAGGTATAAGACCAGGAAGTTATAACCTCACAGCCAGGTGTGTTTACAGAGACCAGGCGTATTGTGACTGCAGGTATAAAGGCAGGAAGTTATAACCTCATAGCCAGGTGTGTTTACAGAGACCAGGCCTATTGTGACTGCAGGTATAGGACCAGGAAGTTATAACCTCACAGCCAGGTGTGTTTACAGAGACCAGGCGTATTGTGACTGCAGGTATAAGACCAGGAAGTTATAACCTCACAGCCAGGTGTGTTTACACCGACCAGACGTATTGTGACTGCAGGTATAAGACCAGAAAATTAGAAAAGGGATTGACTGAAAAAATGAAAAGGTCTGTGTTAGGCTGACATAATAGCTAACATTCTCATTTTCATTTATTTTTCCTTTTGAAGATTTTCTTCTTGTAGGACAATAAACGTGATTCTGATTCATTTGTCGTCACTTGATTTGTCCTATCTCGTCCTCCTATTGAGACGGGATCATCCCCAAACAACAAGCACCCAAAGCAGGTAAGACCCAGTGGTAAGAGAGACGAGTAGAAGACAACAATACCGCCCAGCGGGGTTCCTCGGTGTAGCCGTGCTAATGACATCATCGTGGACAAAGGAGTAAACTAGGTGAGAGAGAGAGAGAAGAAGAAAATAAGCTGAAGAGATGAGAAGAGGTCAGGTTTTTTTTTTTTTAAAGGAGACCATCAATACCCAGCACACATCCTCTTTAGTTTCAATCAGACCACAATACAACACAAATATACGCGCAAAAAAATAAAAAAGCACAACAAAGCCTATTACTTTTAAGCCAGCCAATTGAGTTTCCTAATACAAACTCCTCCCGAGGTGAAATGTGGCGTTCTATTCATGAGGCTTGATATTTTGCCGACCAAAAAGGAAGTTGAGGACACGTCCTTGACTAAATCCTCGTCTGAAACATTAATCCCCCCCCTCCTCAGCCTGTAATGTTCTTTAGACCTAAAGGTAACATCTGATCCCATCTCACAGGCTCATTCAACACGGCGTGTTCTACCGCAGAGCTGATTATATTCCTGTTGTAGCAGAGCTTTCCACCTCCTTCCCTCCCAGAGCTTTAGAGCCACATCAACACACCTGGGAGAATGAATGGGTTTAACCAGCTTTGAATAAACACACATACACACACACACACACACACACACACTCTGAATAGGTTAACCAGGTGTTGAAACAAATAATGGTTTAACATTGTAATTAAGAAGGCATGAATAGGGCATATCTCTTGGTAAAGGTCTCCCCCCCCGTTCAATGACTTTTGGTATGCAAAGGAACACTGCGCTGAAAGGCATTGAAAGGGATCAGGCTTTGTTACCGGGCAGAATACGGAACTAATGGGGAATTAAGGCCTTTACAGGGTTAGCTGATGCTATAATATGGCTTTTTCCTTTTTCAACTATCTAATGCTACATTTTATGAATCCAACCTGCCACATTAGCTACACCCTCCCCCCCCCAAAATACTTCAACGGTTGAGTGGTGTGTTAATGAAATTGTAATTTGATAAAAGAGTGTATGCCATTCAGTTCAGGTCACAGGTCACAGGTCACAGGTCATGGGCTGTTCAATTAATTAGTTCATAGCCTACTTCATTTGTTCCTACTTCATTTGTTCCTACTTCATTAGTTCCTACTTCGTTAGTTCCTACTTCATTTGTTCCTACTTCATTAGTTCCTACTTCATTTGTTCCTACTTCATTTGTTCCTACTTCATTAGTTCCTACTTCATTAGTTCCTACTTCATTAGTTCCTACTTCATTAGTTCCTACTTCATTTGATCCTACTTCATTAGTTCCTACTTCATTTGTTCCTACTTCATTAGTTCCTACTTCATTAGTTCCTACTTCATTTGTTCCTACTTCATTAGTTCCTACTTCATTAGCTCCTACTTCATTAGTTCCTACTTCATGTTACATAAATCTACTGAGGAAAAAGAAGAAGCTTCCCTATAAACATTCATTGAATTCTGGAGATGTTTTGGTGGGGTGGGGAGAGAGACACCATTGTAAACACAACCCATATTCATGTTTATCTATTTTCCCTTTTGTACATTTGAAATGTCTTTATTCTTTTGGAACTTTGTGAGTGTAATGTTTATTGTTTTTTTCACTTTTGTTAATGATCTACTTCACGTGCTTTGGCAATGTAAACATATGTTTCCCATGCTAATAAAGCCTTTAAATTGAAATTCAAATGAGAGAGAGAGAGTGGAGGGGTAGAGATGGAGAGAGAGAGAAGGAGAGAGAGGGAGAGACTGGGGGTGAGAGAGAGGGGGGAGAGTGAGGGGCAAAGAGAGAGGGAGAGACAGAGAGAGGGGAGGAGGGAGAGAGAAGGAGAGAGAAGGAGAGAACATGGGGGGAGGAGAGAGAGTGGGGGAGAGAGAGGAGGAGGACCGAGAGAGAGAGAGAGAGAGAGGTGAGAGATATGGGGGTGAGAGAGACAGAGAGAGTCATAAAGAGATATATAGAGAGTGACTGAGCGAGACAGAGAACGACAATGATCTTACTTACTTATGGTGTGCAAACCTGTCTTCAAGGCAAAGGGTGGCTACATTGAAGAAACACTGTTTTGGTTACTACATGATTCCATATGTGTTATTTCATAGTTTTCATGTCTTCACTATTATTCTACAATGTAGAAAATAGTAAAAATAAAGAAACACCCTGGAATGAGAAGGTGTGTTTCTAAACTTTTGACTAGTTCTGTACATTTTTACATTTACATTTTAGTCATTTAGCAGACGCTCGTATCCACAGCGATTTACAGGAGCAATTAGGGTTAAGTGCCTTGCTCAAGAGAACATTGGCAGATGATTCACTTAGTCGGCTCGGGGATTCAAACCAGCAACCTTTCTGTTACTGAAAGAACGTTCTTAACCGCTAGGCGAGAGAGAGAGAGAGAGAGAGAGAGAGAGAGAGAGAGAGAGAGAGAGAGAGAGAGAGAGAGAGAGAGAGAGAGAGAGAGAGAGAGAGAGAGAGAGAGAGAGAGATACAGAGAGAGAGAGATACAGAGAGAGAGATATACAGAGAGAGAGATATACAGAGAGAGAGAGAGAGACAGAGAGAGAGAGAGAGAGAGAGACAGAGAGAGAGAGAGAGAGACAAAGAGAGAGAGATACAGAGCAAGAGAGAGAGAGAGAGAGAGGGAGAGAGATACAGAGCAAGAGAGAGAGAGAGAGAGAGAGAGGGAGAGAGATACAGAGCAAGAGAGAGAGAGAGAGAGAGAGAGAGAGAGAGAGAGAGAGAGAGAGAGAGAGAGAGAGAGAGAGAGAGAGAGAGAGAGAGAGAGAGACAGAGAGAGAGAGAGAGAGACAGAGAGAGCGAGAGAGAGAGGTAGAGAGATACAGAGCAAGAGAGAGAGAGAGAGAGAGAGAGAGAGAGAGAGAGAGAGAGAGAGAGAGAGAGAGAGAGAGAGAGAGAGAGAGAGAGAGAGAGAGAGAGAGAGAGAGAGAGAGAGAGAGAGAGAGATACAGAGCAAGAGAGAGAGAGAGAGAGAGAGAGAGAGAGAGAGAGAGAGAGAGAGAGAGAGAGAGAGAGAGAGAGAGAGAGAGAGAGAAAGAGAGATACAGAGCAAGAGAGAGAGAGAGAGAGAGAGAGAGAGAGAGAGAGAGAGAGAGAGAGAGAGAGAGAGAGAGAGAGAGAGAGAGAGAGAGAGAGAGAGAGAGAGAGATACAGAGCAAGAGAGAGAGAGAGAGAGAGAGAGAGAGAGAGAGAGAGAGAGAGAGAGAGAGAGAGAGAGAGAGAGAGAGAGAGAGAGAAAGAGAGATAGAGAGATAGAGAGAGAGAGAGAGAGAGAGAGAGAGAGAGACAGAGAGAACCAGAAAAAATGAAAAAGAGAGATGTTTTAACCAGTCAGTGAAAGCCAAAGGGTTACGCTCTGCAAAGTTTCCAAACATGACTGGTGAAACTTCCTCTGGGTCTTCCTCCCACCTGAAGGTTGGGAAGCCCCCTGTGGTGAGGGTCCTAATCTAGACACATCAAGCGATGAGCTGGGATGAGCTGGGGGGGAAAGACTGATTGCAAGTGATTGACAGTCCATGCCGTTACCACAGTAACTCCATTTTGGCTTTTCTTTGGAAACTCAAATCATCATGACAATGAGACATCTGTAACAGGGACATTACTATTGTAAAATACATTGTTTCCGTAAAATGTATATAGTATGTATACGCTGGAAGTAGAAGCCTAAGTGTTTAGTTTACTACAATTAGTTATGGTTAGGGGGAAATAATAAAGGAAAATAGATTTAATAAGGATATTTATATATATGCAGTATATATTTACAAAAATATATATGGGGGATTGGAAATGATGCTGACAATTACATTGACGGAAGCTACAATCTATGTGCAGTATAAAAGCTGATTTCCGCTACCTGTGGATCAATCAGTAAAAAAATGGATGAGGGACAAAACACAGATGGACAAAGTAAGAACGGATGAGGGATTAAACACAGATGGACAAAGTAAGAACGAATGAGAGATAAAACGCGGATGGACAAAGTAAGAACGGATGAGGGACAAAACACAGATGGACAAAGTAAGAATGGATGAGGGATAAAACACAGATGGACAAAGTAAGAACGGATGAGGGATAAAACACAGATGGACAAAGTAATAACGGATGAGGGATTAAACACAGATGGACAAAGTAAGAACGAATGAGAGGTAAACACGGATGGACAAAGTAAGAACGGATGAGGGATTAAACACAGATGGACAAAGTAAGAACGGATGAGAGATAAAACACGGATGGACAAAGTAAGAACGGATGAGGGATAAAACACAGATGGACAAAGTAAGAACGGATGAGGGATTAAACACAGATGGACAAAGTAAGAACGGATGAGGGATTAAACACAGATGGACAAAGTAAGAACGGATGAGGGATAAAACACAGATGGACAAAGTAAGAACGAATGAGAGATAAAACGCGGATGGACAAAGTAAGAACGGATGAGGGACAAAACACAGATGGACAAAGTAAGAATGGATGAGGGATACAACACAGATGGACAAAGTAAGAATGAATGAGGGACAAAACACGGATGGACAAAGTAAGAACGGATGAGGGACAAAACACAGATGGACAAAGTAAGAACGGATGAGGGACAAAACACAGATGGACAAAGTAAGAATGGATGAGGGATAAAACACAGATGGACAAAGTAAGAATGAATGAGGGACAAAACACGGATGGACAAAGTAAGAATGGATGAGGGATACAACACAGATGGACAAAGTAAGAATGGATGAGGGATACAACACAGATGGACAAAGTAAGAATGGATGAGGGATAAAACACAGATGGACAAAGTAAGAATGAATGAGGGACAAAACACGGATGGACAAAGTAAGAATGGATGAGGGATAAAACACAGATGGACAAAGTAAGAATGGATGAGGGATACAACACAGATGGACAAAGTAAGAATGGATGAGGGATAAAACACAGATGGACAAAGTAAGAACGGATGAGGGACAAAACACAGATGGACAAAGTAAGAACGGATGAGGGATTAAAACACAGATGGACAAAGTAAGAACGGATGAGGGATAAAACACAGATGGACAAAGTAAGAACGGATGAGGGATTAAAACACAGATGGACAAAGTGATGCCTCCTCAGCGGCATGTGCGGTGGCAGGTAGCCTAGCGGTTAGAGCGTTGGGCCAGTATCCAAAAGGTAATTTATCCGGTGTATCCTAGAATAAGGTAGATCATTGTCAAGAGAATTATGTTCTCGATGTTCAAAAACCCAATTCAATGAACTACTCAGCCTGAAACCCAGAATTTGTAGGAAACTGGTTGAAATGAATCAGACGGAGGCCCAGCTACAATAGTCAGACAGTTTATTTACGAGAACGCAGCCCATCCTTACATGTACATTGGTTTATATACCTCTCATTTCATCATAACTATCCCTCCTCCTCTAAGACAATGACAATATAGTTCACAAGTCTTCTCCTTCTCATACATTGTCTGCCACCTGTTATACAATCTACTACCAGCCCAAGGTCTCTCCCCTCCCTGGGTGGGGACAGAATGTCCTGTAAGGAACACAGTAGTCCAGCTTGTCTGTCGATAGCTTCTCTTATCATTTGTTTCACACTTGCACCCTGTTTACATACTAAAAAGGAACAAAAAGTCCTTGTTCTAATTAATTCTGACTAAAACTACACACATCAGATTTATACATTTATGCTTCTAATAAATGTCATACAATCATATAGTGACAGGGTAGAATTATGTTAGTTATAGTTCTATGTTAAATGTATACATCATTTAGTCATTATTCATAAAATTCATAGCAATTATGGATTGTGCTTCTACACCTGCATTGCTTGCTGTTTGGGGTTTTAGGCTGGGTTTCTGTACAGCACTTTGAGATATCAGCTGATGTAAGTAGGGCTTTATAAATACATTTGATTTGATTTGATTTATCTGTTTATTTTAGTATGGTTTTAATTAAACCATGGGTTAATAGATAATATTTTTTTCAATGCTTGTAGTCATTTTGGAAATGGTGGGTAACAATCCTCTAGTCATTGTTACAGGGTGGAGTATCAGGCTAGTGGCTAGCCACACATACACTACATGACCATAAGTATGTGGACAACTGTTCGTCGAACATCTCATTCCAAAATCATGTGCATTAATATGGAGTTGGTCCCCCTTTTGGTGCTATAACAGCCACCACTCTTCTGGGAAGGCTTTAATATGGAGTTTGTCCCCTCTTTGCAGCTATAACAGCCTCCACTCTTCTGGGAAGGCTTTCCACTAGATGTTGGGACATTGCTGCTATAACAGCCTCCTCTCTTCTGGGAAGGCTTTCCACTAGATGTTGGGACATTGCTGCTATAACAGCCTCCACTCTTCTGGGAAGGCTTTCCACTAGATGTTGGGACATTGCTGCGGTTATACTGTTAGTGAGGTCGAGCACAGATGTTGGACGATTAGGCCTGGCTCGCAGTCGGCGTTCCAATTCATCACAAAGGTGTTTGATGGGGTTGAGGTCAGGGTTTTGTGCAGGCCAGTCAAGTTTTTCCACACCGATCTCAACAAACCATTTCTGTATGGATCTCTCTTTGTGCACAGGAGCATTGTCATGCTGAAAGGTTGTTTCTCCTAGACGTTTCCACTTCACATAACAGCACATACAGTTGACTTGGGCAGCTCTAGCAGGGCAGAAATTTGACAAACTGACTTATAGGAAAGGTGGCATCCTATGACAGTGCCACGTTGAAGGTCACTGAGCTCTTCAGTAAGCCATTCTACTGCCAATGTTTGTCTATGGAGATTGCATGGCGGTGTGCTCTATTTTTTTTTACACCTGTTAGCAACGGGTGTGGCTGAAATAGATGAATTCACAAATTTAAAGGGCTGTCCACATACTTTTGTATATTTAGCATAATATTGGCATGACACCCCCCAACACTCACAGATTCTGGAGAACGACTGATCGTTCTCCAGAACGATCAGTCAAGCCAATAGATCGTGCCGATATTTTACTTTTCTAGTCTATCGGCCATTGGCCCTTCTCTATTGGCTTTTGCTGATAGTCCCTCTACTGTGCCAGCTGCCATCTGAGCCACGAGCACAATGCTACGGAATGTCTAGCCACGAGCACTGCACAAATCCTACGGAATGTCTAGCCACGAGCACTGCACAATGCTACGGAATGTCTAGCCACGAGCACAATGCTACGGAATGTCTAGCCACGAGCACAATGCTACGGAATGTCTAGCCACGAGCACAATGCCACGGAATGTCTAGCCACGAGCACAATGCTACGGAATGTCTAGCCACGAGCACAATGCTACGGAATGTCTAGCCACGAGCACAATGCTACGGAATGTCTAGCCACGAGCACAATGCTACGGAATGTCTAGCCACGAGCACAATGCTACGGAATGTCTAGCCACGAGCACAATGCTACGGAATGTCTAGCCACGAGCACTGCACAATGCTACGGAATGTCTAGCCACGAGCACAATGCTACGGAATGTCTAGTCACGAGCACAATCCTACGGAATGTCTAGCCACAAGCACAATGCTACAGAATATCTAGCCACGAGCACAATGCTACGGAATGTCTAGCCACGAGCACAATGCTACGGAATGTCTAGCCACAAGCACAATGCTACGGAATGTCTAGCCACAAGCACAATGCAACGGAATGTCTAGCCACGAGCACAATGCTACGGAATGTCTAGCTTGGAAAATCAGCAGCAGCCAGCTAGTTCATTCTACAAAATAAATGTGCAGTATTGAGAAACGGATGAATAGACACAGAGACCAAAATCAAACACCTGTTGTAAATATTAGTTTAGTTTAATTCACTAATAATAAAGCTAGTGTGGACGTGCCCGGACATGCACGCAAAAAGAAAACTAGCCAGTAACTTGTTAGTACATTTTTTTTTTCTTTTCTGTGGTGTTAGCTAGCTAGCTATATTAGCTACTACGCTAGCTGGCTGACAAGAAAAACATGGTGCTAAGATATCAGACAGGAGCTGATAGCCATAGTAGCTAGCTAATGTTAGCTGTATGATGAGAGCAGGATGATGTTTCAGCAGGTTGATGTTTCAGCAGTAAGATGAGAGCAGGTTGATGTTTCAGTAGGTTGATGTTTCAGTAGTAAGATGAGAGCAGGTTGATGTTTCAGTAGTATGATGAGAGAAGGTTGATGTTTCAGTAGTATTTTTATTTTATTTTTTATTTCACCTTTATTTAACCAGGTAGGCTAGTTGAGAACAAGTTCTCATTTGCAACTGCGACCTGGCCAAGATAAAGCATAGCAGTGTGAACAGACAACACAGAGTTACACATGGAGTAAACAATAAACAAGTCAATAACATGGTAGAAAAAAAAAAAAGAAAAAAAAGAGAATCTATATACAATGTGTGCAAAAGATGAGAGCAGGTTGATGTTTCAGTAGTAAGATGAGAGCAGGTTGATGTTTCAGTAGTAAGATGAGAGCAGGTTGATGTTTCAGTAGTATGATGAGAGCAGGTTGATGTTTCAGTAGTATGATGAGAGCAGGTTGATGTTTCAGTAGTATGATGAGAGCAGGTTGATGTTTCAGTAGTAAGATGAGAGCAGGTTGATGTTTCAGTAGGTTGATGTTTCAGTAGTAAGATGAGAGCAGGTTGATGTTTCAGTAGTATGATGAGAGCCGGTTGATGTTTCAGTAGTAAGATGAGAGCAGGTTGATGTTTCAGTAGTAAGATGAGAGCAGGTTGATGTTTCAGTAGTATGATGAGAGCAGGTTGATGTTTCAGTAGTAAGATGAGAGCAGGTTGATGTTTCAGTAGTAAGATGAGAGCAGGTAGATGTTTCAGTAGGTTGATGTTTCAGTAGTAAGATGAGAGCAGGTTGATGTTTCAGTAGTATGATGAGAGCAGGTTGATGTTTCAGTAGTAAGATGAGAGCAGGTTGATGTTTCAGTAGTAAGATGAGAGCAGGTAGATGTTTCAGTAGGTTGATGTTTCAGTAGTAAGATGAGAGCAGGTTGATGTTTCAGTAGTATGATGAGAGCAGGTTGATGTTTCAGTATTATGATGAGAGCAGGTTGATGTTTCAGTAGTATGATGAGAGCAGGTTGATGTTTCAGTATTATGATGAGAGCAGGTTGATGTTTCAGTAGTATGATGAGAGCAGGTTGATGTATCAGTATTATGATGAGAGCAGGTTGATGTTTCAGTAGTATGATGAGAGCAGGATGATGTTTCAGTAGTAAGATGAGAGCAGGTAGATGTTTCAGTAGTAAGATGAGAGCAGGTTGATGTTTCAGTAGGTAGATGTTTCAGTAGTAAGATGAGAGCAGGTAGATGTTTCAGTAGTAAGATGAGAGCAGGTTGATGTTTCAGTAGGTTGATGTTTCAGTAGTAAGATGAGAGCAGGTTGATGTTTCAGTAGGTTGATGTTTCAGTAGTATGATGAGAGCAGGTTGATGTTTCAGTAGTAAGATGAGAGCAGGTTGATGTTTCAGTAGTATGATGAGAGCAGGTTGATGTTTCAGTAGTAAGATGAGAGCAGGTTGATGTTTCAGTAGTATGATGAGAGCAGGTTGATGTTTCAGTAGTAAGATGAGAGCAGGTAGATGTTTCAGTAGTAAGATGAGAGCAGGTTGATGTTTCAGTAGTATGATGAGAGCAGGTTGATGTTTCAGTAGTATGATGAGAGCAGGTTGATGTTTCAGTAGTAAGATGAGAGCAGGTTGATGTTTCAGTATTATGATGAGAGCAGGTTGATGTTTCAGTAGTAAGATGAGAGCAGGTTGATGTTTCAGTAGTATGATGAGAGCAGGTTGATGTTTCAGTAGTAAGATGAGAGCAGGTAGATGTTTCAGTAGGTTGATGTTTCAGTAGTAAGATGAGAGCAGGTTGATGTTTCAGTAGTAAGATGAGAGCAGGTTGATGTATCAGTATTATGATGAGAGCAGGTTGATTTTTCAGTAGTATGATGAGAGCAGGATGATGTTTCAGTAGTAAGATGAGAGCAGGTAGATGTTTCAGTAGTATGATGAGAGCAGGTTGATGTTTCAGTAGTATGATGAGAGCAGGTTGATGTTTCAGTAGTAAGATGAGAGCAGGTTGATGTTTCAGTAGTATGATGAGAGCAGGTTGATGTTTCAGTAGTAAGATGAGAGCAGGTTGATGTTTCAGTAGTAAGATGAGAGCAGGTTGATGTTTCAGTATTATGATGAGAGCAGGTTGATGTTTCAGTAGTAAGATGAGAGCAGGTTGATGTTTCAGTATTATGATGAGAGCAGGTTGATGTTTCAGTAGTAAGATGAGAGCAGGTTGATGTTTCAGAAGGTTGATGAGAGCAGGTTGATGTATCAGTATTATGATGAGAGCAGGTTGATGTTTCAGTAGTAAGATGAGAGCAGGTTGATGTTTCAGTAGTATGATGAGAGCAGGTTGATGTTTCAGTAGTAAGATGAGAGCAGGTTGATGTTTCAGTAGTATGATGAGAGCAGGTTGATGTTTCAGTAGTATGATGAGAGCAGGTTGATGTTTCAGTAGTAAGATGAGAGCAGGTTGATGTTTCAGTATTATGATGAGAGCAGGTTGATGTTTCAGTAGTAAGATGAGAGCAGGTTGATGTTTCAGTATTATGATGAGAGCAGGTTGATGTTTCAGTAGTAAGATGAGAGCAGGTTGATGTTTCAGTAGTAAGATGAGAGCAGGTTGATGTTTCAGTAGTAAGATGAGAGCAGGTTGATGTTTCAGTAGTATGATGAGAGCAGGTTGATGTTTCAGTAGTAAGATGAGAGCAGGTTGATGTTTCAGAAGGTTGATGTTTCAGTAGTAAGATGAGAGCAGGTTGATGTTTCAGAAGGTTGATGAGAGCAGGTTGATGTATCAGTATTATGATGAGAGCAGGTTGATGTTTCAGTAGTATGATGAGAGCAGGTTGATGTTTCAGTAGTATGATGAGAGTAGGTTGATGTTTCAGTAGTATGATGAGAGCAGGTTGATGTTTCAGTAGTATGATGAGAGCAGGTTGATGTTTCAGTAGTAAGATGAGAGCAGGTTGATGTTTCAGTAGTATGATGAAAGCGGGTAGATGTTTCAGTAGGTTGATGTTTCAGTAGTAAGATGAGAGCAGGTAGATGTTTCAGTAGGTTGATGTTTCAGTAGTAAGATGAGAGCAGGTTGATGTTTCAGTAGTATGATGAGAGCAGGTTGATGTTTCAGTAGTAAGATGAGAGCAGGTTGATGTTTCAGTAGTAAGATGAGAGCAGGTAGATGTTTCAGTAGGTTGATGTTTCAGTAGTAAGATGAGAGCAGGATGATGTTTCAGTAGTATGATGAGAGCAGGTTGATGTTTCAGTATTATGATGAGAGCAGGTTGATGTTTCAGTAGTATGATGAGAGCAGGTTGATGTTTCAGTATTATGATGAGAGCAGGTTGATGTTTCAGTAGTATGATGAGAGCAGGTTGATGTATCAGTATTATGATGAGAGCAGGTTGATGTTTCAGTAGTATGATGAGAGCAGGATGATGTTTCAGTAGTAAGATGAGAGCAGGTAGATGTTTCAGTAGTATGATTAGAGCAGGTTGATGTTTCAGTAGTAAGATGAAAGCGGGTTGATGTTTCAGTAGGTAGATGTTTCAGTAGTAAGATGAGAGCAGGTTGATGTTTCAGTAGGTAGATGTTTCAGTAGTAAGATGAGAGCAGGTTGATGTTTCAGTAGGTTGATGTTTCAGTAGTAAGATGAGAGCAGGTTGATGTTTCAGTAGGTTGATGTTTCAGTAGTAAGATGAGAGCAGGTTGATGTTTCAGTAGTAAGATGAGAGCAGGTTGATGTTTCAGTAGTAAGATGAGAGCAGGTTGATGTTTCAGTAGTAAGATGAGAGCAGGTTGATGTTTCAGTAGTATGATGAGAGCAGGTTGATGTTTCAGTAGTAAGATGAGAGCAGGTTGATGTTTCAGTAGTATGATGAGAGCAGGTTGATGTTTCAGTAGTAAGATGAGAGCAGGTTGATGTTTCAGTAGTATGATGAGAGCAGGTTGATGTTTCAGTAGTAAGATGAGAGCAGGTTGATGTTTCAGTAGTATGATGAGAGCAGGTTGATGTTTCAGTAGTAAGATGAGAGCAGGTAGATGTTTCAGTAGTAAGATGAGAGCAGGTAGATGTTTCAGTAGTATGATGAGAGCAGGTTGATGTTTCAGTAGTATGATGAGAGCAGGTTGATGTTTCAGTAGTAAGATGAGAGCAGGTTGATGTTTCAGTAGTATGATGAGAGCAGGTTGATGTTTCAGTAGTAAGATGAGAGCAGGTAGATGTTTCAGTAGTAAGATGAGAGCAGGTTGATGTTTCAGTAGTTTGATGAGAGCAGGTTGATGTTTCAGTAGTAAGATGAGAGCAGGTTGATGTTTCAGTAGTAAGATGAGAGCAGGTTGATGTTTCAGTATTATGATGAGAGCAGGTTGATGTTTCAGTAGTAAGATGAGAGCAGGTTGATGTTTCAGTAGTAAGATGAGAGCAGGTTGATGTTTCAGTAGTAAGATGAGAGCAGGTTGATGTTTCAGTAGTATGATGAGAGCAGGTTGATGTTTCAGTAGTAAGATGAGAGCAGGTTGATGTTTCAGTAGTAAGATGAGAGCAGGTTGATGTTTCAGTAGTATGATGAGAGCAGGTTGATGTTTCAGCAGTAAGATGAGAGCAGGTTGATGTTTCAGTAGTAAGATGAGAGCAGGTTGATGTTTCAGTATTATGATGAGAGCAGGTTGATGTTTCAGTAGTAAGATGAGAGCAGGTTGATGTTTCAGTAGTAAGATGAGAGCAGGTTGATGTTTCAGTAGTAAGATGAGAGCAGGTTGATGTTTCAGTAGTATGATGAGAGCAGGTTGATGTTTCAGTAGTAAGATGAGAGCAGGTTGATGTTGCAGTAGTAAGATGAGAGCAGGTAGATGTTTCAGTAGGTTGATGTTTCAGTAGTAAGATGAGAGCAGGTTGATGTTTCAGTAGTAAGATGAGAGCAGGTTGATGTATCAGTATTATGATGAGAGCAGGTTGATGTTTCAGTAGTATGATGAGAGCAGGATGATGTTTCAGTAGTAAGATGAGAGCAGGTTGATGTTTCAGTAGTATGATGAGAGCAGGTAGATGTTTCAGTAGTATGATGAGAGCAGGTTGATGTTTCAGTAGTATGATGAGAGCAGGTTGATGTTTCAGTAGTAAGATGAGAGCAGGTTGATGTTTCAGTAGTATGATGAGAGCAGGTTGATGTTTCAGTAGTAAGATGAGAGCAGGTTGATGTTTCAGAAGGTTGATGAGAGCAGGTTGATGTATCAGTATTATGATGAGAGCAGGTTGATGTTTCAGTAGTATGATGAGAGCAGGTTGATGTTTCAGTAGTATGATGAGAGTAGGTTGATGTTTCAGTAGTATGATGAGAGCAGGTTGATGTTTCAGTAGTATGATGAGAGCAGGTTGATGTTTCAGTAGTAAGATGAGAGCAGGTTGATGTTTCAGTAGTAAGATGAGAGCAGGATGATGTTTCAGTAGTAAGATGAGAGCAGGTAGATGTTTCAGTAGTATGATTAGAGCAGGTTGATGTTTCAGTAGTAAGATGAAAGCGGGTTGATGTTTCAGTAGGTAGATGTTTCAGTAGTAAGATGAGAGCAGGTTGATGTTTCAGTAGTAAGATGAAAGCGGGTTGATGTTTCAGTAGGTAGATGTTTCAGTAGTAAGATGAGAGCAGGTTGATGTTTCAGTAGTATGATTAGAGCAGGTTGATGTTTCAGTAGTATGATGAGAGTAGGTTGATGTTTCAGTAGTATGATGAGAGCAGGTTGATGTTTCAGTAGTATGATGAGAGCAGGTTGATGTTTCAGTAGTAAGATGAGAGCAGGATGATGTTTCAGTAGTAAGATGAGAGCAGGTAGATGTTTCAGTAGTATGATTAGAGCAGGTTGATGTTTCAGTAGTAAGATGAAAGAGGGTTGATGTTTCAGTAGGTAGATGTTTCAGTAGTAAGATGAGAGCAGGTTGATGTTTCAGTAGTAAGATGAAAGCGGGTTGATGTTTCAGTAGGTAGATGTTTCAGTAGTAAGATGAGAGCAGGTTGATGTTTCAGTAGTAAGATGAGAGCAGGTTGATGTTTCAGTAGGTTGATGTTTCAGTAGTAAGATGAGAGCAGGTTGATGTTTCAGTAGTAAGATGAGAGCAGGTTGATGTTTCAGTAGTAAGATGAGAGCAGGTTGATGTTTCAGTAGTAAGATGAGAGCAGGTTGATGTTTCAGTAGTATGATGAGAGCAGGTTGATGTTTCAGTAGTAAGATGAGAGCAGGTTGATGTTTCAGTAGTATGATGAGAGCAGGTTGATGTTTCAGTAGTAAGATGAGAGCAGGTTGATGTTTCAGTAGGTTGATGAGAGCAGGTTGATGTATCAGTATTATGATGAGAGCAGGATGATGTTTCAGTAGTAAGATGAAAGCGGGTTGATGTTTCAGTAGGTAGATGTTTCAGTAGTATGATTAGAGCAGGTTGATGTTTCAGTAGTAAGATGAAAGCGGGTTGATGTTTCAGTAGGTAGATGTTTCAGTAGTAAGATGAGAGCAGGTTGATGTTTCAGTAGTAAGATGAGAGCAGGTTGATGTTTCAGTAGTAAGATGAAAGCGGGTTGATGTTTCAGTAGGTAGATGTTTCAGTAGTAAGATGAGAGCAGGTTGATGTTTCAGTAGTAAGATGAGAGCAGGTTGATGTTTCAGTAGGTTGATGTTTCAGTAGTAAGATGAGAGCAGGTTGATGTTTCAGTAGTATGATGAGAGCAGGTAGATGTTTCAGTAGTATGATGAGAGCAGGTTGATGTTTCAGTAGTAAGATGAGAGCAGGTTGATGTTTCAGTAGGTTGATGTTTCAGTAGTAAGATGAGAGCAGGTAGATGTTTCAGTAGTATGATGAGAGCAGGTAGATGTTTCAGTAGTATGATGAGAGCATGTAGATGTTTCAGTAGGTTGATGTTTCAGTAGTAAGATGAGAGCAGGTTGATGTTTCAGGAGTATGATGAGAGCAGGTTTATGTTTCAGTAGTATGATGAGAGCAGGTAGATGTTTCAGTAGTAAGATGAGAGCAGGTTGATGTTTCAGTAGTAAGATGAGAGCATGTAGATGTTTCAGTAGGTTGATGTTTCAGTAGTATGATGAGAGCAGGTTGATGTTTCAGGAGTATGATGAGAGCAGGTTGATGTTTCAGTAGTAAGATGACAGCAGGTTGATGTTTCAGTAGTATGATGAGAGCAGGTTGATGTTTCAGTAGTAAGATGAGAGCAGGTTGATGTTTCAGTAGTAAGATGAGAGCAGGTTGATGTTTCAGTAGTAAGATGAGAGCAGGTAGATGTTTCAGTAGTAAGATGAGAGCAGGATGATGTTTCAGTAGTTTGATGAGAGCAGGTTGATGTTTCAGTAGTATGATGAGAGCAGGTTGATGTTTCAGTAGTAAGATGAGAGCAGGTTGATGTTTCAGTAGTATGATGAGAGCAGGTTGATGTTTCAGTAGTAAGATGAGAGCAGGTTGATGTTTCAGTAGTATGATGAGAGCAGGTTGATGTTTCATTAGTATGATGAGAGCAGGTTGATGTTTCAGTAGTAAGATGAGAGCAGGTTGATGTTTCAGTAGTAAGATGAGAGCAGGTAGATGTTTCAGTAGTAAGATGAGAGCAGGTTGATGTTTCAGTAGTATGATGAGAGCAGGTTGATGTTTCATTAGTATGATGAGAGCAGGTTGATGTTTCAGTAGTAAGATGAGAGCAGGTTGATGTTTCAGTAGTATGATGAGAGCAGGTTGATGTTTCAGTAGTAAGATGAGAGCAGGTTGATGTTTCAGTAGTATGATGAGAGCAGGTTGATGTTTCATTAGTATGATGAGAGCAGGTTGATGTTTCAGTAGTAAGATGAGAGCAGGTTGATGTTTCAGTAGTAAGATGAGAGCAGGTAGATGTTTCAGTAGTATGATGAGAGCAGGTTGATGTTTCAGTAGTAAGATGAGAGCAGGTTGATGTTTCAGTAGTAAGATGAGAGCAGGTTGATGTTTCAGTAGTAAGATGAGAGCAGGTTGATGTTTCAGTAGTAAGATGAGAGCAGGTTGATGTTTCAGTAGTATGATGAGAGCAGGTTGATGTTTCAGTAGTATGATGAGAGCAGGTTGATGTTTCAGTAGTAAGATGAGAGCAGGTTGATGTTTCAGTAGTATGATGAGAGCAGGTTGATGTTTCAGTAGTATGATGAGAGCAGGTTGATGTTTCAGTAGTAAGATGAGAGCAGGTTGATGTTTCAGTAGTATGATGAGAGCAGGTTGATGTTTCAGCAGTAAGATGAGAGCAGGTTGATGTTTCAGTAGTATGATGAGAGCAGGTTGATGTTTCAGTAGTAAGATGAGAGCAGGTTGATGTTTCAGTAGTATGATGAGAGCAGGTAGATGTTTCAGTAGTATGATGAGAGCAGGTTGATGTTTCAGTAGTAAGATGAGAGCAGGTTGATGTTTCAGTAGTAAGATGAGAGCAGGTTGATGTTTCGGTAGTAAGATGAGAGCAGGTTGATGTTTCAGTAGGTTGATGTTTCAGCAGTAAGATGAGAGCAGGTTGATGTTTCAGTAGTAAGATGAGAGCAGGTTGATGTTTCAGTAGGTTGATGTTTCAGTAGTATGATGAGAGCAGGTTGATGTTTCAGTAGTAAGATGAGAGCAGGTTGATGTTTCAGTAGGTTGATGTTTCAGCAGTAAGATGAGAGCAGGTTGATGTTTCAGTAGTATGATGAGAGCAGGTTGATGTTTCAGTAGTAAGATGAGAGCAGGTTGATGTTTCAGTAGGTTGATGTTTCAGTAGTAAGATGAGAGCAGGTTGATGTTTCAGTAGTAAGATGAGAGCCGGTTGATGTTTCAGTAGTATGATGAGAGCAGGTTGATGTTTCAGTAGTAAGATGAGAGCAGGTTGATGTTTCAGTAGGTTGATGTTTCAGTAGTAAGATGAGAGCAGGTTGATGTTTCAGTAGGTAGATGAGAG